>NC_051228.1:6200554-6360554 GCF_015220715.1 Pygocentrus nattereri
TATACAGTAGTGTCTTTTATAGTGTTGTGTTACGTTGTTTTATAGTGTACTTTTATAGTACTGTTGCTATTGCTTTGGTCGTCACTTACCTCCAGTAATTACTGCCGACAAAGAACAGAGTCCGCCCTGTCGATTTCACATAGACTGCAGCGTCAATCTTAGTGACCGATGAAGGAAAGCCAAACTGCGAGATGGGCTTCGGGTAGCCGGGCAATGAGACGGGCCCTTTCACCCCCCAGTACTGCTGACCTGCACAGACACACAAATATGTCAAGAATCTCGTGAAAAACATAAATCTGTCTGAGTGAATATGAGAGTGATAAATAGACACATAGAGTCATACCTTTGAAAAAGTAGCTGACGCCTTTGGATTTGAACTCATAAGCTGCATCAACAGAATTAATTGCGGGCCACGTGGATTTAATTCTAATCTGCTGGATACTGCTGCTGGTTTTCTTCCAGTAATACCTTGCAAGGAAAGATAAACCGTAGTCAGATTTAATAGAATATTCTTTTTTAGGAATATGTTTCTTAAACCTGGGAAATATAATATTTTGGTCTTTGTGTCTGTGAGGCCTGTGACATGTTCCACAGGAAGGATGCTGTGACATAGGGGGCTTGTTTATGCCCCTCTCCAGTATATCTCAAACCTCAAAACAAGTAGGTAAAGCTACTTAGCCCTAGATTACACAGTGTTGCCATATGGCAACAGTTCATTTATCTCAATTTTACAAAAAAGCCGTAATATAAAATCTGTATTTTCCTATGCAATTGTGGAAAAATGGTCTTCTACTTATAAAAGATTAATAAGTTATGACATCACATGACCAGGAATTCTCATTATGATGTTGTTATTACCTTACATTCCAAATACCAATTGAAATTGTATTAATTTCTAACATTTGTAAATATTGGTTCGTACATTTTACTAAGTAGCTTTTTACTAAGTTGAACTTGTTTGGTCTTGTTTTCATTGAAAGTACATTTTTAGAGAAAAATGACATTTTATGGTGATTTTTTAGATTTTATGGTGCTGTGGCATGATTGTGCGTTGTTGCCATATGGCAACAATTTACCAAATACCCCACTTTAACATAAATAATTTTATTTTTTCAAATATTTCCATTATTTAAGCAATTTTAAGACACATTAATACATTTTCATCACATTTAAATAGTGATTCCTGCAATAGAGGGTTAACAGGTTTAAGCTTCAATAATCTTGTAGTGCATATTTTTATAGTAAATGTTTTATAGTATATATAGTGTGTGTGTATACTTGGAAAAAAGTAAGCTGGTAAGCCAGTCATGGTGAGAATAACAACCACATGTCAAATGCATCTGAACTTCACATTCAGCATGAGAGTATTCTAATACACATATAAATCTAAATTAGAAAAATGAAGGTTATTTAACAGAAACCAACACAACGGTTTGCTATAGTGTTTTGGGCAAAAGACTCAGATTTACCTCATTAACTCAGGATTATGCTAAATATAATATCTTTTGCTAGATTTGTACTAATAATATCAACTAATTAGTAAAGTAAGCCTTAAAAAATGAAGGTAGTTACTGGGATCCAGGTCCTCGCCTGCAGAGGTCGCTCTCACCTTAGTTCTGCACACTGTACACCTGAATGTTGGTTTGTAATGTCTTTCCTTATTTATTGCCTGTGTGCTCCCATGTTTCTTGCGAGGTCTCAGAGTTTCTCTGTCAGGTCTGAGCCTGGTTGTTTCTTGTGATGCTCTGTTGGACTTTGACCCTTGCCTGTGTTTTTTGGACGTAGTATAGGGTTTGGTTGCATTGAGCTTAAAATTTTTTCCCTTTTTTTTATCTGGACTGTCTTTGGCCTACAACCTTTAAAATGATCCGATTTAAAGTAAAGATTGCTTCCAATTGGATCACTGCTGTTCTTAGGCGTTACAGTCAGTTAGTGTGTGGTTCAGGAGTTGGAACTGCGTATTTCCATCATTATATAACCAAGGTCACTGTTCGGGAATATTTAAGGTCTTTGGCCTGACTGAGCGACTCGTGCCAAGTCCAAATCTGCATTAGAAAAGTTTTGATTTGTAACAATGAATCAGCAATTGTATATGTAGAATATGTCCAATTTGCATATATAATTTGCATAAAGGAAAACTGCTTTGACCAAGTCTGCGTTCAGAGAGGAAGACGCCTGCAGGTGTTCTTTGAGTTTGCTGATTTTCTCAAAGCTTATGCCTCAGTTAAGCCTTTGCATATGAGATTATGTGTGTTTAATTGAAGGTGTCAACCTGTTGAGATAGTTTTTCTCTATTTTTACCCATTCTTTTAATTATCATCCCTTTTTTCCATGTTCCTATAATCCTGAAAAACATTTCTCCTATTAAGTTTTATCATCTTTTCTACTTATTCTCTATTGACTTTTTGGGGTGTATTGCATCACAGGAACTATGATTCCATGTTTTTTCATACATTCCTAAATTAAACGCTGTGAACGTTAGCATTTATGCTACTTTGGAGGTTTGGTGCTGCTATATGAAGGTCAGCACTGCACAAAGAAGTAATGCTGTTGATCGATGGCGCAAATTCAAGTTCACCGAAGTTGAACTCGACACGAAATTGTGCATCTGAAATCTGTTCACCTTGAACTTCTTTCCACTGAAGTGAATGTAATTGCACTTGCAAGTTTGCACCAGTGTAACTCGGCCTACAGGGAAACCATTTAATCATTTGGAACATTAATGTAGTGTCAGCATGACTGAGTCTGGGGGGGCAGCACAGCACGCGAGGTTGTACAACCTCAAATTCATCCCCTCCAGCTTGTTTTTGAATGAAAACAGCACAGAATCCAATCTGACGCTACATCAATGATATACTCGTCCCCTATATATCACTCCTTCACGAATGGCTTAACAGAAGTGCCCCAAAAATGACATGGAATTCATATTTTTTACATTAACTTCCATAAAAATGAAGAATATATATATATATATATATATAGAGAGAGAGAGAGATAGATAGATAGATAGATAGATAGATAGATAGATAGATAGATAGATAGATAGATAGATAGATAGATAGAGTTCTATGCAAAGATTGATAATCCAGACAAATTGTGTTTTGTTTATTTTCTTTGTGAAAATAAGTTAATGCTTTCTCTACTGTGAACAAACTTAAATATGGTATTTTTTCTTCAATTGCACTATTTTTGTTTATTAGGGTTAATATATTTGGGGAAAAAAAGCATAAAATGAAATATTCCATAACCTTTTCACAGGCCTCATTTTCTGTTTCTTTTTATTTTGTTCCAATAAGTCAAATTCAACTAAATGTAGAATGTAAATGAGTGTTGACTAGTTTTTTTTATACCAATAATGACATAATCAGTTAACAGTATATCATATGCATATCATATGCTTTTCTGTGTATAAAACATATATATAAACTTTAAGAACTGCCTTACTCATTTTTGAAGAAATACAGCTCTCCTCTTATGCTGGTTGCAGCATCAAACACTAAGTCCCGCTTGCACGGCTCTGGTGGATTTGGTCCAGGTTCTGGTTTTGGCTGTGGATTAGGCTCAGGTTGGGGCTGAGGATATGGAGATTCACGAACACCTAGCAGATCATTTAAAAAGACATTCAGTTTACTGTGTAGATGGTCCCCTCTGCTGACACTAACTGGCATCTCCACCATATTATTTCAATCCGGGATGATTTATGAGTACCATATAGAGCCTGGACTCCACGCTTGTCATCCAACGGCAGCCTGTATCCGTTTGTATTCACGTACTGGTAAGTGGGGTACATGAGAGCAGAGGGGTCTCTCGAGTGATCCAGTCCAAGAGCGTGGCCAAACTCATGAGCGGCCACCAAAAGCAGGTTCACACCTGAAAGCGGATTGTGTTTCAAAATGTTGGCAATATAAATCACAGCTATGTCTGGATAAATGACTGCTATAAGCCCGGTGAGTGGCTGTACCTGCTGCACTCAGGGTCCACTGCTCATCGTCATCAAAGTGAGTATCACCTCCTACATCTGGGCCTGGAGACATGGCATGGGCCAGAACCCCACTGGGCCCATCGAATGGGTGAAAGTCTCCATGATCTGGACAAAAGACGACAGTGAATGCAGCTCAGTCACACTGGGAAACGGCAACTTAACTTTAATGTTCATAAGTGAAGTGAGACTTTATTGCAAGTAAATTCCGTATATTTTTATCAGTCCATTCACACAATGTAAAGGGAAGCTGGTGTTTAAAAAAAAAAGTCAGTCGCCAGTCTTGGAAAGTGCACCTACATCTGGCTTTGAAGAGAATCATGATGTCAGCCGTGCCGCTGTAAACCTGCTTAAAGTCCAAAGGAATGACATCACTGTAGAGTTTGAAAGCCTGGGTGATGACGGCGTCCACGTCCCTCTGGCTCAGATCTGGCGTGTACTCAGTTATTCTGGAACGTGGTTGAGAAAAAAAGGAACCTCGGTGTCACATTGAGGAACAACAGTAGACCTCCCAGTCCTTCATACACAGAAATCCAACTAGCTGTAGACATTAAAGGGCCCATATTCTACATTTTTCATATTTTTTTCCAATTTTTTTGTGACATTTGTGAGGGTTGTGTACCAAAAATACCTACAGATCATGTTTATATGACCATTTTACAACCAATTTGTATGCCTCAGAATTAAACTAATTCTACCTTTAAGACTGATATACAATGAAAGTTTGAGGCCACTGGTTTTGCCCTAATTTGTAATTGAATACAGCATTCTTATTACAAATTGTATTATCAGCAAATAATTTGAGTCAAAAGTAGAATTTTGAAAATCTATTTGGTTACATGAATTGCAGACTTTCTTAGTACAGTATGTCCCCTCTTTTGCTTTAATGGCAATGTGCAGTCAAGCTGACATGGACTTTGTACAAAAACCTCTAAGAAGCAGATCAAATTCGCCTTAAAGTCGTCTAAACATGAGCTTCAATTAAAGGGATTAAACAAAAAAAAAATAAAATGGTCACAAATGTTCTGACCTGGAGGTGCAGAATCTATGAGTATTTCTTTATTTTACTCGTCATAATTTTTCATTACTTTTAGTTTTTCTAAATTCTTTACATTTCTGTTGTTTAGTTCCATGTTTACACGAAAAAAAAATCCCTAATTTTCACAGTGGTCTCAGACTTTTGGACCCCATATGTCAATGAGTACTGTTTCGATTGGCTTCCCTGTGTTGTAGCTCATTCAAAAAGAACTCAAACACTCCTTAACTTCTCTGCTAAACTGCCGTAGTCCAAATTAGTGGCTGTACCAAAATGTGTTGGTTTTACGTGACATGACCAATATAATGAATTCAACACTGTTTTGCAGCGTAGGTTCCATTTATGTATGGACTGGGCTAAATGGCTTGTCTTGAAACTTTCCCAATGGTCACATACTGCGTCACGGATCAGCAAACTACATACATATTTAACTCTTTTATTCAAACATTGTTAGGAACGTTTGAATGTATATAGGCCCTTGTTTGGTGATATAGGCCCTTTAAGGTATTATAAACTTTGCAGCAGTCTTTAACTTTGGATCTTGGATCCAGTTTCTGGTCCTGGACTTTGCAATCGCTGGTAGGTGTGGCACCAGGTGACCAATCAACAGCTCAATTAAACCACCAGTGACTAAAAATTCTAGGACTTGAAGCTGGATTCAGGGTCTGGAGTTAAAGATCTCTACTAGTTCTAGTGCTTCACAAAGAGGACATTTTGCTCCATTAAACAACTGGAAGCATCTTATACCTGTATGTGATGGTTTTCTTCTCCCACTTGGGCTTGCCTGGGAAATGTCCAAATTCGGCTACGTCAGAAACTCCACAGCGTGGCTTCTTTATCACCTTTATGGTGTTTGTGTCTAGCTTGCCGGTCACTTCCAGCCCAAAAAATTCCTGCATTTGCTTCAGAGTGGTCTCAAAGTCTTGTATGCTCACTCGCCTCCCACTGACGGAAGAAGTGCTGGAATCGGAGTAGAAATGCTTCAAATAGGCCTAAAGACATAAAAAAGATGTTTTATCTATTTGTACTAAACGTACTAACCTATCCAAGTATCCCTTCTAATTTGCATTCTACTTTTGTTGCTGATGTTGTGCACCTACAGCTCTAATCTCCATATAGGAAAGCATTGCCAGTAGACTGTAATGCTCTGGAGATGCTACACATAAGCCCAAGGCAGGGCTGCACAAAGTGACTGATGATCCGTGAGGACGTTTAATTTGGCCCGTCAGAAAGTCACCCCACGTGCCTCAGCCAATGAGAAAAACAACATATAAAACTATAAATTCCTGTTTTCCATTTAAAATTGCAGTTTTAAAGTATTTTTAGTATTTGGTGTTACAAACTATAGTTTATTGTTACGAAATACATTTCTGAAATGTACCTATTTTGTCTTTGTGGTCCACAGCCTACCACAAGCATTGCACTTTGGCTCTAAAAAGGCCAAAAAGTTTGAAAACCCCTGGTCTAAACTCACCATGCTCGATGCTAAGCGTGGGCTAGAGGGGTATAAAGCCCCTCAGCACTGCTGTGGAGCAGTGGAACTGCGTTCTCAGGAGTGATGGAGCTCCATCTAATACCTTGACATAATCTAGAACTTGAATCTTCAATACAATCAAATCCTCACAGGATTGTTTCAACATCTAGTGTAAAGCCTTCTAAGAAGAGTAGAGGCTGTTAGTTCAGCAAAGGTGGACGAACTCCCTAGACATACTTTACATTTGAGAAGAAATGTTAGACGAGTTAAACTTTACAAACTTTGGGACATATAGTTTATCAAGGGATAATCCACATTAATCAACAAGAAAGTAGATGTTCTAATGTTAGAAAACCGGCCAATGTCCCTCGGGCCAAGCCCAAGAAAAGTAACAGGCAATTTGCATCCAGACAAAACATTATAACGAGCCAACAGGGGGAGGATAAATAGTTGTCTACCTCTGCTGCTTCTTGGTCTTCTGTGGATACAGTCTCCTGTGTGACGCTGGCTGGGGCTCCATCGCAAAGCACCAAACACACGGCCAATGTTAATGTAAGCAGCCCCATGTTCTCCATCTCCTGTTTCTCCTTCAGAGGTGCAGAAGAGCTTATATGTCCTGCTGTCATCCAGCTCTTACATAACTCCACCCCGAGCGACGGTGTTACGGTGTCATTTCCAAAAAGCAGGCCTAAAGTGGGGAATGTGGGGGAGGATCCTTCATTATCCGATGTATAGAAACTCTAACATCCTGGGCTCTGTCTGAACAAGCCTCCTGTCAGAACGAATAAATGCGTTTGTTTAGGTTCATGACGCAGCTGGAAGGGCCCATTCCGGTATCTATCTATATCTACAGGCTGTTTACCTCATTTGGAAAGTACAGACCCTCAAACCTTGGAATACCTTGAGGGAGAATCCAACCTTTCGTGTTAACCCCTTAACATTCCACTCTTACTATATACTAGACTTAATATTCATTGACTACAGGGACTTCAGTGCAAACTAACAGAGCTTTTCTTTGGTTATTGAAGTGCGTAATAAAACTTTGGGTCTGCTGGCAGGCAGGTGGCTTGGTAAGGGGTTAATTAAATAAAGATGTCAAATAAGAATATTAACATAATAGTGAAATATCATGAAATGAAGTAAAGAAAACATAAACTTTATTACCCAGTTTAAAAGTATCATTGATTATAATTTACCTTCTCAGTTTGTGTGAGAATATTCTTTTAGATTGTCTTTTAAATTCCTTTCGTACAGTAAGAAGTAGGGGCGGCGTGGTGGCGTGGTGGGTAGCGCTGTCGCCTCACGGCGAGGAGGGCCTGGGTTCGATTCCCTGGCAGTCGTGGGCTGGAGGTTAGGGAACTGGCTCTGTGACCATAAGGTTGCCGGTTCGATCCCCAGTGCTGACAGTCCATGACTGAGGTGACCTTGAGCAAGACACCTAACCCCCAATTGTTCCCTGGGCACTGTGGATAGGGCTGCCCACCGCTCCGGGCACACTGCCCATTAGTGTGTCTGTGGTGTTTCACTTTACGGATGGGTTAAATGTGGAGGTGGAATTTCCCTGTTTGTGGGATTAAAGAAGTATCACTTAACTTACATTCAGTAGAGGTATTAATATATTGGTTGATATTTTAGGTGAAGCAGAATTTATATGTTGCTTCCATTAAGCAAAACCCAACCTTAGCCAAAAGTTAATCCTCACCATGGCCCTAATCCTCATCCTAAACTTCACCTCAACCCACAACCTAATCCTAACCCTAACCTTAAATCTCAACCAAAAACCTAATCTTAACCCTCACCCTGGTGCTAATCCTAATTCTAACCTTAACCTCATCCCAAAACCTAATCTTAACCCACACCCTGGTGCTAACCCTAACCTTAACCTCAACCAAAAACCTAATTCTAACCCTTACCCTGCCCCTAATCCTAATCCTAAACTTAACCTCAACCTATTTACCTTCAAATGTACTTAGGTATAAAGTAAAAGTACTAAAAGAGTAATTCTTGCTCTGATGCCCTGTTATCATTTTTATAACCAGACTGGCTTCATGAACTCATTTCAGGTGAAAGTCCTCCAGCGTCTCTCTTGGTAAACCAGTCTTTTAATAGAACGTCATTAATTAGTGACGCTGACGTCTATTAAAATGATCAGAAGCACAAAAAACTGAAGGTAAACAGTTTCCATCAGGGAGAACCAAGTGGCTCGGTTGCAAAGTGGAATTGCTAGGCCCTTAGGAGTCATAAATATGCTCCCCTTATACTGTATCCCCCTGTATCTACTCCCATCCCTACTGAGCAGTTAAGCAACTATTTCTACCATTTAGATTCTTACATTATTGGAATATGAATTTAAAGCAATTTGAAAAAAAAACAGCACTTACATGGGCAACTTGATTGAAGAGCATACAGCCCCCTCTCCCTGTTCTTTAATGATTCAAAGGATTCTCTCAACCGCACAAAACAAGGAATTCCACCTTGTTGCTTCGGTGGATCAGCTGAACTGTGCACACGTCTTCTCTAAACTCTGCTGCAGCAGTAGATCTTCCAAACTTATTCCACAGTGCATGGCATTTTGAGAATGTTGATCAGGACAGTGACCTTGTAAGGGTCACTTGAACAGGCCTTGGATGCATCCACTGTGGAAACCAGGTTTATTAAGTGGCAAGCACATCGATGACGTTTCGGAAGCTGGAATTGTAGGCCATCATCCTCATCTACAACAGCTGTGACCTCTACAATGTCCACCTTGACACCATCTACATCCTCGTCCTCAGCATTGAGTGCATCTTCAGCCTCATCTGAAGCAGAGTTGTTCTCACCATGCTCTCCATATATACGAAAACACCTTTAAGAAATTTGACCCATTGTCTGTTGTAGTTCGAACCATCTTGCTCTGTACACCAAATTCAGAATGTATGTCATTCAGTGCCAAAACATCAAACGTGTGTGAGCCTTTGAGCTGCTTACATCCTAATGCTACTGAGCACCTCTCTAGGCTGTCAGGATCAACCCAGTGGGCAGTGACTCCAATAAAACCTCTTCTCCTGGCATTCCAACAGTCCGTTGTCGCAGCTATGAAATCCGACATTGCCTTTTTAACGTTTCTCTTCATTTCAAGTGCAGCCTCGTCCATCAGTGTGGTCCTTCACATGAGAGAAGAATCAGGCTCAAGTTCACGCAGGGATGCTTTGAATGCTGGTTGCTCCACCAGACTAAAGGGTTGAAGACTCTGGGTTACAAAATTCAGTAAGGCATGATCAATATTGCTCTGGGTAACTAGCTTAGTTTCTTCTGTCTGGAGGTTGAAGGAGACTACCATGAGACTACCATGCATTCTCAGCAAAAAGGAAACATCCACAACATTAAGCAGTTATCAGTCTCCTTCTCTTTGATAAATAAAATAACACATTTCATGTGTTTTTACAGCACCATACATGTAGGCTCCAGAATACTGCTAGCCTGGGCCAAAGCAGTGTTTGGAGGCTGAAAATATCAGGATAACTCCACTCCTTGCGCTAAATGTTTTAGCATCATGCTCTGCATGTAAAACCAGTCAAAATAAAATGTTTCCAATGTAAAGTATTAACATCGAATGTCTATCATTCACAATATCAGAGCATTTCACTGAAAGCTCCAAATACTATGAAGGACGGTGAAACAGCTTAAGCCAGAAGGCTAATGGAAAGGAATAAAATGGCTCCAGTCTGCAGTTTTGGGTTGTTGTGTGTATGTAGCTGTCTAGCTAACTCACAATGCATGCATTGTTTATGGTAATGTCAGACTTATTTTAACAACATACACGAAGAAGCTGTTTTCTGCAAACTACTGTTAGATTCATCTTCAAAGAATGACCAGAATGAAAATAGCTTACCTCCACATGTTCCTTACACTGGATGGGGAATTCCTTTAAGGAGAAATCTTACGGTGCTGAGGCGGCAGAGAAGGCTTGAAAACGAATGACTCATTTTTCTTTTCAACTACTTCAAAAAACTCGTCCAAATAAGACCATGGGTGTAGTGGCAGGTTAGAATCAGGGGTTTCTTCCATCATTTATTTAGGCATAGGCACTCAAACCTTTACGCCACTGCACTGATGTTGAACCGTGTGCTTGCGCTGGGTCGGTGTGTCCAAAAGGTCAAAACAAGCTCAAAACAAAGTGACCGCTGTGCCCTGATTGGTGCTCTGGCTTTGCGTTTCTTTCATTTTGACGTGTTACGTTTTACACACATACAACAAAAGGAACGACAGATTTCTCAAAATGTAGCAGCGTAAAAAGTCAGATATCTAACTTTGAAATGCGGAGTGAAAGTAAAAATGGAAAAACTTCAGTAAAGATACAGATACATGGAAAAAGTACTTAAGTACAGTAACGAATTACATTTACTTAGTTGCTGTCCACCACTGTTGCCCACCCCCAGCCCCACCCCAACCCCACCCCCCAGCCCTACCCCCCAGCCCTACCCCCCCAGCCCTACAGCGGCTCCACTGTGTGATACTCATCAGCAGTTTGTTTATTGCAAGTTCCTTTGAGGAAATTCCACTCGGAGAAGGATTAAACCATTTCTCCACTCTCTGGAGTTCTCACATCTTCTATGTTCTTTTGGGCCGATTGCTTAAAATAACATCTCTTTATATTCATTTGCATTGAAAGTACAGACTGTTTTTGTCCTCTCCTGTAAAGATACTATTTTGGAGATATTTGTTTTCTTTCAACAAAGACTTCATCATTTTCCCCTGATGGAAAAGGAATTTCCAGGAATTTCCATGCTTTATAAATTTAGACAACTGCTATAATTACTATTACTATTATTATAATACTAGAGGATGCCATACAAGCATTATAGATTGTTGTAAGGCTATAGGAATGTTATATGGAGGTGAAAATATATTACACTATCATAGAAGTATTATGCAACTACTGTAGTTTCTAATAGTATTACAGTGGAGCATTTTTGCAACAGTCATTTTAAAGTCATTAGCTTGTAGATTGTCATGAGTCCAACGCTGAGTGGTATAATGGTATACTGAATGGAATAATGGTATACTCAGTGGTATACTGAGTAGTATAATGGTATACTCAGTGGTATGCTGAGTGGTATAATGGTATACTGAATGGAATAATGGTATACTGAGTGGAACGCTGAGTGGTATAATGGTATGCTGAATGGTGTAATGGTATACTGAGTGGTATGCTGAATGGTGTAATGGTATACTGAATAGTATAATAGTATACTGAATAGCATACTGAGTGGTGTAATTATATTCTGAATGATATAATTGTAAATTGAATGATATGACTGGATACTGAATGTTATATAATACTGTCCTTATAAAACTGTACTTTATGTTGAGGCATTCAGTCTCTCTGTTCGTTTTAAACTACATGGCTGTTAGTATTTGTGCCATTAGATGGCATACACGAGTCAGAAAAAAGTAGGTTCTGCACTGTGCTGAGGAGAAAATAACAGATTTTCACTGAATAATACTATGTGAAAAAGTTCTGTTGAACTCTACATTTTACTTAGGTACTTATGTGTTTTTACTTATTATTTTACCCCCCTGACATCCACTTATGACATTTGTGTGGGTTTATATACAAAATGCCAAAATTCTACTACTACTACTACTATTAGGACTATTACTACTACTAATACTAATAATACATATATAATGATACATTTCTACATATATATTATACATTTTCTGGCCTTTCTTTATGCCTTATTATTAACCAGGCTGTTTTTGCTACTGTTGCTTTAAGACTAATATATATACATGTATGTATGTATCATGTATCATTTAGCCTTCTGCCCACTGACTGCTGGGATATGCTCCAGGACTTTAACTCTGTTTAAACAGTTCATCAAACTGGAATTTACCAAATTCATTAAAAACAAAATGTTACACTGAATTTTAAAGTGTCAAAAACTGAACTTCCTTCCTTATTTGCTGTAGCATATAACATGACTAAAGTCTCAAAACATGCCACTCACTCTCCAGTCCATATAGTCCTTATATGGAAACTAACAAGCTTTGAATTCGCTTCTGTGATGTCATGAAAACCAGCCCATATACTTACATCCACCTATTTGCAGTATTTTAACCCCACTCACTAACCCCTGAAGTTATGAGGAGTCTTTCAGCCTGGGCTGCTCTCTGACAGAGGCAGCCAATCAGAACAGAGCTTATTTATGTATATCAGCCTTAAAGCCACAAAGTCGGCTTCATTTTAACAGATGAAGTGAGACTGGATTGTGGTCATGTGAAAATGAATTATGACTTTTTTTGATATATGAAGCCACATAAATGTCTTAAGTGGACTTAAGTGAACAACATATGCAAATATGTAGGATATGGGTGCTTTAAATTAGTTTGGAACACTGAGCAGAAGTCATTCAGTCATTCATTTACCGTAATCATTAGTATGTAGTAACATTTCAACAGTTTCTGAGTATCTCTAAGCAATAACAGCTTTACTAACTCAAGCATATTTGTAAAGAATCAACTTTTTCCTCAATTCCACTGTGGTTCTTGTTTAAATGTGAAGGGACCATGAATGCAGTGGAACTGCAGTTCTCTTTTTGGTGTATTTGACTGTTGTGTTGGTTCAGCTCCTGCTCTGCCCTGCTAAACTACTTAAGTACATCTAATCCCAGAAGCTGGGAATGTGTCAATAACATGCACTTGTGTTCTGGTAAGTAGCATTAGCATCGCCTACGGCTGTTGCAAAAGGAAATCTACAGATAACATGCTTCAACATGATGGAGTATAGGATGGATGTCCATATATGGGCACATGTTCCACTTTAACCCACACAGGGATGCAGTGATACCATTGTTCTTCTTTATAGACAAAGACATCAGTTCCAAGAAGGGAAGCACGCCTAGCTCCTGCTAGCGATCGCTGATAGCAGTGTTTTCAGATTTTGTCGCTGTACAGTGGTAAAGCTCTGCCTGTGGGTGCTTTCAGCTCAGTATCGTCGTTCATCTCAAAATATGTCCCTCAAACTCTGCAACGGCAACCCGCTGAACAAACAACACACCAGACACACCGATGAATCTAGGCCAGTGTCGTGCGGCTTTCTCCAATTCGGCCTCCAAATGGTGTTAATGTTCAAGGATGCCTCTTAAGGGCCCATATTCTACATTTTTACTGTCCTCTGAGGTTTTATGACATTATTTATGATGCTTGTTTGGGTTTAAACACCAAAAACATAGTTCATTTTCATAGCCTTTAGAATTGAACAGGCTGTTTTTGTTACTGTTTCTTTAAGATTGAGATATGTAAATGAGCTATGTTCTGATTGGTTGCTCTGCATTGTGGCTCATTCACAAAGAAGTCCAGGCTGAAAAATTTGGAAGGGTGTGAATGGACAGAGCTAAAGTGATGTAGGCTGAATAGGTGGATGAATGTATATTTGCTGGTTTTCATGACATCATAAAAGTAATGTATTTAACACAGGATTTTTTTGCAACTTAGTTTCCATATATAGATCATTTGTATTTGATGGAACTATGGAACAAAAACAAAAAGAAAGCTAAAGACAGAGAGAAAGACATGAAGAAAACAAACGAGAGATAACCAAAACAGGGCCTGAGAGAACAAAACACCAAGCATACACAAAGCACACAGGCAGGGGTATAAATACACATGCAACAAACTAGAAACATCTGGGACTATATATATATATATGATGGCTACAGACAACAGAGAGGTGAGAGAGATAACAAGAAGGCAGGATCAGGGAGGCCCTTTTCACCAATCAGAAATGAGGAGCTGACTCGCTGGATTTGCATATTTGTCATTTTCTGCAGTTTGCAGTAGCAACAGGAAAATATATGTTCGAATACAATACAAATATTGCACCTAAAAGAGAAACTCCATCAATGTTTCAGAATTTCTGCGTTCAGTTGATGTTCACTTAAAGAAAAAACGACTTTTTTAATAATGGTGTATAAGCACATTTTATTTAGTATCCAAAACCACCAGAGTACATACATGTGTCTTCTGAGTTTTTATAAGTATTACTGATGATGGTGAAAATATAAAAGTTTCCTTTATGTACCATGAATGGAAAAAACAAATAAAATAGATTTAAAAATAAACATGTTAGGCCAAAAGTTCATCTCTATTGTAAAACAGTTTCTCAGGTATTGTATTATTAACCATTTCCTGTAATGACTTTCTGCAGGGAAGCTTTACACGCTTAAATGGCCAGGACCTGCCGACGGGCATACGTTTTCATTATATACTTCAATAATCTAAAAGTCGCTCAACTAGTTTGCACCCAGGTCCCTGTAGTTACTGAATAATAAGCCTTAGTGTGTAACAAGCCTGGGATTTTAAGGGGTTAAGTGGCATTAAACTTTTCAAATGTCTGGTTTGTTGACTTCTGATAGCAAGTGTTGGTTTCTTGACAAACAGGAGTGGAGAAGAAGAAGCTTAATACCGCATGTTTTCCCAACCAAGCAAGTCTTACTAAGCTTACAAAACGATGGACTTCTAGTCAACCATGTTAACCTCACCTTGTTGTCCTTTTGTCTAAAACCCAGAAACCCCCCTACTTGATGGGCGACTGCCTCAAACTTTATAATTAAAACAGAGGTGTTGAGCCCCACCCAGGAATTTACCGTCTCTCCCATCTAGGAGCCAGGATGTCTCCGAGATATCCCTTCAACAAATGCCACTGCTAGATTGCGAAGCTATAGATAACCAGATGTGAAATAGGCTAGTCATTGGAGACTGTCATATGACAAAGGGACTGCTCTCCACAGCCCCCACACATCACCCAATAGAGACATATAAAATGCAAATGATATTAACACAGTAGGCAAGGGAAAAAGAAGAAGGTTCCAGAGAAGTTACAAAGTTCATTAGGAGATGTTTCAAAGTTAATAAAAGCAAATAAAGTAAAATATACTTAACACCACCACTGTGAAGAGTTTTAATAGAACTAAGCATTCCGCATCAAACCACACAATGACTTTCTACATTTAGACATTTAATTATGTGCTGTTTTTGAAAAATTGGTGGAGTTCCCCTGTAAGTATACACCGCTGCCCAGTTCAGATACGGTGATCTAACTCATGCACTTGGCCTACATGCACTTGCCACTTTGCAACTTCCTCATGATACATTTATGGTATTTAGCAGACGCTCTTGTCCACAGCGACTTACAGTTTGATCAATTTACACAGGTAGGCGAAGGTGTTAGGAGTCTAGCCCCAGGACTCTTATTGGTATAGTATAGGGTGTTTACCTAGGCAGGGATTGAACCCCAGTCTACAGTGTAGAAGGCAAAGGTGCTACCCGTTACATCATGTCACCACACATCATCTAAGCTCCACTTTTATTTTAAAAAACAGTCATTGAGGGATTATTGTCATGGAAGCTACTGATGTATCACATTGCCAAGGAGTCACGGAGAACCTGGCTGAGTCAGAGTGTTTTCTGCAGCTTCTGCAGTGTCGAGTCACAATAGAGTCGACCTTTTCATGGCTGCAGGCATCTGTTCTTCTGCATCTGGGAATCTCCTTTCGTGTCTGATGAGGTCAGTGCAGCTCTGCTTAAACAGGTATGGACAACAGTTGCCTGCGTTTGCTTGTTTTGCAGTTGTGGCATAAAAACAGAGCCTAAAGCTTCTAGTACATGCATTAGCATAGGCTTACAACAAGGAACCATTTTAATAGAAATATACTGCAAAATAGTGCAAGGTTTTTTTTTCCCAAAATAGAGTATAATTGCCATGATTGGCCCCTCCCAGTCCTGACTATGTGCTTTTGTTTTGTTTCTTCCCAATCCTGCCCCCTTGTTTCCAGACCCTGCCCAGATTGTAACCACTGGTGTTGTCCACCTGTGTATTGTTAACCCTCATTGTATCCCTGTTGCATTTAAGCCCTGTGTTTTCCCCTGTGAGTTGGCTGGTCTTTGTATTGTATTCTTGTGCTGTTTGGTCTACGTTTGTTATTTGTTTCTTCTGGCCTCCATTGTTTGTTTATCCTGCATTTCTTTTGTTATGTCTGTTCCGCCTTCAATCCGTGTTGGCTCTGTGACCCTGGACTGTTTTGACCCTGACTCTGGATTTGCCCTTAATAAGTCTTGCTTATCTTAGCACATGCGTCCGCCTCATCATCATCGCCCAACGTTCCAAAAATATTGCACAAAACAGTGAAAAAAAAAAAAAAAAAAGATTTGACAGACTTTTTTTCAGTGTTACAGTTCATTTTTAAATGATTCAGCAGCTTTTCAAGTATATATTTACAGTTTAGACATGATACTGCATATACAGACAAGAAAAACTAATAAAATTAATAAAAGTCAATTAATAAAAGTAAAACAAAAATATAGCTATAAGTTCACATTTCAACAAAATGCCCTGAGCAACTTCATAAACTTAAATATAGCTATAAACAAAATTCATAACATTTATAAAATTTCAGAACAAAAAACAGAAGAAATTCTAGTATTTTCCTATTTACAGTTAAAAAAGTGATTGCTCTTCAACACAGCAGATATCCTCTTGTTGTTAGAGTACTCATAAATGTATGGCCCACTGAACAGGTAGGTGAGACCTGGAGAGAAAAGGAGAAGATTAATCCTAAAATGTCTTTTCAGATGTTTTCACACATGTAGGTTTGCTTTACACAAACTCTGAATTAAGATCTTTTTACACCGAGTTCCTCATGGTTGTCATGGTTGCAGCTTCAACTGCACCGAGATGGCAGCAGAACAGGTAATCTTGTGTGTGGCAGAGCACAAAAGTTTATACGACAAGCAACAAGGACACTATAAACATGCAGAAATGAAGGAAAGTCTATGGCAGACCAGAACTGAGAGACTGGAGAATGTTACTTCAACTGTGCAACCATATATAACAGTATATAACTGTCATGTCCATGAAGAACTACAAACTATTAGTTGTGTAGAGTTTCAGGGGCACAGACTCACATTTAGCCACCCGTGTAACCCGATAACTAGATAATCTAGACGTGTGGGGATTAAGAGAATGTGGTTTATTCTCATCAGAAGAAAGCGTAGTCAGAGTACCAGCATGGGTCAAAGCCAGGAGGTGCAGCAGGACCACTAAGGTGATCATAACACAAAGCAAACAAAACCAAAGGGGCAGGCAGGAGACATAGTACACACAGAACAAGAGTCCAAGGTAGAGGTACAGAAAGGGGCAAGCAAAATCCAAAAACAGGGTATCAAGCAAGGTTCAGAAAACAAGCAAACGCAATCAGAGAAACCGCTCAGTAAATTCAAGAGAAACAATACTTCACAATGACTAGTTCTAAAGCCTGGGCTTATATTCTAGCTACCTAGAACATGTGACAAACATACACAGGTGAATCAAGTCAGTAATTGGGTGATTGTAAGCGCTGATAGGTTGGTCTAACATAGTCAGGAGTCATGTGATCCCTGTTGGGATTGTGGGTAGTGTAGTTCGATTCGGACTCCAAGTCAATGGGAAGTTGAGCTGTCAGGTGTTCTGGCAAAGGAGTCTGGGAAATGCAGTCCATTTCGAACTGCGAGTTGGTCTGAGGCGTGACAGCCCGATAGAATTTCAGACCAGTTGGAGTTTATCAAACGTGCTTGATTTTTTTTCTTGACGCGACTCTGAGTGCAATCCCCTGTAAACTAGATCGATTGAAAACAATCTCAAAAAGTGAAACATTGGATGTAACAACCAAATTTAAGACATTGTTCGCTTGCTAAGAGATACCATGAGTCTGAAACTGCGCTTAGAGTTTGTTTTGCTTTTTCATTTATTAGGCCCTCATTTTTAGTATCGAACCTGACTGTATGTTTATTCCCACCTTTATGCTGAAAGGCTGCTGTAACTTCGCCAGTAATCTCTGGAAACAACTCCTCCACTAATGTGGGCTGACTCCAGTCCAATGTTTTCCTCTTTTCGTTGTAGCTGAAAAAAATGAACACAAGCTCATTAATGATGGAAGTTGCGTGAGGTCAAACACGTCTGTGGTTTATAACAGGTAATGCTCACCTGTACAACTTGCTGCCCACGAATAACAAAGTCTTGCCTGTTCTCTCGTCATAGAGGGCAGCGTTGACTTTCTTCACAGAATCCGGCAGTCCGAAGCGGCTGCTTAGGCTCTTGGAAAAGCGCTTCACATTTTTATAGTGGGAGATTTCCCAAACTTGTGTACCTGTGAAACAACATAAATTCTTTAATATCAGAAAATATAAAGCTATATGAGTCTAAACATTAAATGATAACACCCACCTTTAAAAATATACACTTTGTCCTGATGCTTATTCTCATAAGCAGCATCAATGTTATTGGGGATGTCAGGCCAGAAACTGCGGATATAGTAAGGCCCATCTTTTTCATTGTCGATGTAACTACGCCACAAGAAACTGCACAGAAAATGGAAATGTTAGATACTCAAGCTATTCCAAAGAGACACCCAGATTTGTACTCAAGAAGCCCCATAATTATCTGAGATTAGAGAAGATGAGAGTCACCTGTCTTTAAAAAACAGCTTTTCTCCTCTTAGGGTGGTAACTGCATCTATAACCAGCTTATGGTCACAGGCATTTGGAAATAAGGGCTTGACGGCGTTATCTTCAGTATCTGGCAAATGTGAATGTTCAGCAGTTGGGCGAGGCACAAATGGAGGCTCCTTGGTAACTGGGACAGGCACAAATGGAGGCTCTTTGGTAACTGGGACAGACACAAATGGAGGCTCCTTGGTAACTGGGACAGGCACAAATGGAGGCTCTTTGGTAACTGGGTCAGGCACAAATGGAGGCTCTTTGGTAACTGGGACAGGCACAAATGGAGGCTCATTGGTAACTGGGACAGGCACAAATGGAGGCTCCTTGGTAACTGGGACAGGCACAAATGGAGGCTCTTTGGTAACTGGGACAGGCACAAATGGAGGCTCTTTGGTAACTGGGACAGGTACAAATGGAGGCTCTTTGGTAACTGGGACAGGTAAATATGGATTGTCGGTCTTTGGCCCTGGAAAATAACATTTCACAGGTTATACATTAGATATTGTCCTTACCTTCATTTTATTACAAAACATCTACCTTGTTCTTCCACTTACTGGTCACTTTATGAACTTGTACACCATAAGTCCACTATGTAAGTTTACAATTACAGACTTTAGCCCATCTGGTGCTGGGCTCTTTACCTTATTCATCACTGGTCAGCTTCTAATCACAAAATTGCTGTTGACCAGGTGGTGGACCATTCTGATGTTGACCATTCTCTTTTACATGTATCTATGTTACTCCTAGGTTAAAAGTGACTGAGCAGAGGTCTTCAACTCCAGGCATTGAATCCAGTTTACTGGTAGTTAATTTAACTCTCCACATAACTCACTGGCCACCTGGTGTCATTCCTACCAATTATTACAAAATTCAGGGCCAAGATTGTAGTTGATGTCCTCTGGATTCATGCAGGGCTAACACAAAACTATGCATCAGCAGATGGGCTGCAGTTTCTGAGAGTATACATTAACTGTACACCAGTTGAATATACTAAAAGTGTAGAGTTAGAGTAAATGAATATACAGTGATAAACACAACTATTGATGTCTGTTTGATTCATTTGCAGATGATATCCTTACCATAGAGCTTCTGTATTCCTTTAACATCATCAGCAGACAAAGAAAAGTGATCAGGATCCCAATACTGGTAGATGGGATACATCACAGCTTTAGGATCGCTGGAGTGAAACAGTCCCAATGAGTGCCCAAATTCATGAACAGCCACCACGAACAGAATAAATCCTAAGAAGAGTTTGCAGTTAGTTTAAATAAGCTTTATAGTCAGAAGACCACCTTTCATTTCATTTCCAGTTGCTCAGTTTACAGGGGTTCAAATTTTTTTCCTAACAACTGTGCAACGCCTGGTAGACCACCAAAACTATCCCCATCAGATGAGCATCAATTAAAGCGTTCATCTTTGAGAGAGTGGAGAAAATTAAGGTCCAATCTTGTAGCAGTATAGAATCCATTACTAAAAAAATGAAATTGACAAATCAAACAAAGAAGCTGGTGCTCTCAGAACAATGGACTGTCCCCTCCCAGATCCAGACCTCAACATCACTGAAAGTGTTTGGGTTACTTGAATATTGAGAATCATAAAATACAACCAACTTTGGAGGTGTGGCTGCAGATTTCTTTAAGAAACTTAAAGTGAGTCTCCTGAAAAGAATGGTGTCACGATTGGCCCCTCCCAGTCATCCATGTGCTTTAGTTTTTGGTTTGGTCCATGTGCTTTTGTTTTGATTCCTTCCTCGTCCTGCCCCCTTGTTTCCAGACCCTGCCCTTGATTATTTTCACCTGTTACCCTCTTGTCAACCACCTGTCTCTTGTTACCTGTCCCTGTATTTAAGCCTGTGTTTTCCCTTGTCTCTTGCTGGTCTTTTTTTTTAAGTGTATTGTTTGTATTGTATTCTCATGCTGTATGGTATTGTTTGCTGTTTGTTCTAACCTCTGTTGTAATTTTTGTTCTCTGTTGTGTTTAGTCTGTGTTTCTGTTTGTCATGTCTGTACCCCGATCTCTCTGTGTTGGCTCATTGACCCTGGACTGTTTAGACCCTGATATTGGATTTGCCCCTAATAAATCTCGCTTCTCTCAGCACATGTGTCCACCTGGACAAATGAAACACTGAAATAGCTGACATTATATTTAGTCGTTGAAGCTTCTGTGCGATTTTCTGTCAAATCAATCTTTTCTACTGTTTTTCCTGATACTTTAAAATGAATAACTTGTACTTAATGGTTATTTTGACTGGAAGTAAAATAAATGAAGGGTGGTCTCTGACCTTTGCACAGTACTCTACATTATCATTTGTTTATTTCACTCATTAGGCTCGCTGAAAATGTGCAATCATTACCTTTTTGTGAATAGAGGGTGAAATATTCATCGTTATCAAAATGTATGTCCCCACCAATGTCACCACTTTCAGGATAAGGAGGGAAAGCATGAGCCAGAGTGCCATTTGGTCCATCAAACGGGAAGTAGTCGCCATGGGCTATGGGAAAGAAATACAGAATTTTAGGTATGTACTTTTTCAAAGAAACTATTTTGTTCCAGCCCTCAAAATAAGTCAGCATGCATTAATATGAAGGCTTGACATGTTTTGCTTTAGTTGTCTAGCAGAAATGCAGTGGATCATATACTGAACTTTTTGAAAGATGCACCTACAAGAGAAGTGCATATACTCCATTTATGGTCTCTCAGATTTTAGTATCATACAATTTTCAAGAGTACATAATGAACCCTAGAATGACAATGCAAATTCCACTAGACCAAATCTCAAAAATCAGTCGAAAAAGGAAAATGAGGGGAAAAAAACCCTTTTCTTATAGCTCCCCTCTGCCTTCTATGCTGTAGCCTGGGGTTCAATCCCCTGCTTAGACAAGCACCCTACACTGTATCAATAAGAGTCCTTGGGCAAAACTCCTAACACTACCTTTGCCTTCTTGTGTAAATTGATCAAAATTGCAAGTCGCAGTGGATAAAAGCGTCAACCAAATGCCGTAAATGTAAAACGTATGGGACTCTGGTAGTATGTTAGTGCTAAACTAACATCGATTCACATGAATATTATTTTTTTTTAAGCTTGTAAAGGACATTCCAAAAGTGCTGTTTGAAGCTTATCACAGACAACATATATTTTCCCAGCAGTGGCAGTTTTACCAAGACTTTTTTAGTAAGGAGTTCCAACATAGAGCTTTTACTTTTTTCAGTTCTTAACAACTAAACAAAACCTGGTTAGAGTTCTCACAGTCAGTAACGTATCTACAACTTCAGAAGGTCTAGCATAATGGTTTTACTCATAAAGTTGTTCATACCCATTGGAAATCAAAAGTGATTGTCAGTTTTAAATGAATAAGTTCAGCTCCTGAAGCCCTACCCAATGGGAGAGCATGCTTGGCTTTATCTACCAAGATACCTTGCAGAAAACATCCAGATTGGATAAGTTCCTGTTGGCCTTTTTTAAGATTTCACCCCATTAGTTTCCAACCAAAACTTATCAATAAAAAAGAATATTACTACAATATATTCAAAAGCAAAAAGCATTTTGATTATATTTTTTAAAATGAATTCAAAATGAAAGACAACTCTGTCTGAAGGCCTAAAAATCCCTGGAAATGTAAATGTGGTGAACTTACATCTACTAACGAAGGAGATTGTGATATCAGCTTTATCACTGTGGACGTGGGTGAACTTGAGTGGAGTGACGCCAGCCCAGACTTGCGCTGCTCTCCTCAAAACATCGTCCACTTCATTCTTATACATGTAAGGAGTGTAGCTCACAATCCTGTAGAAAAATTGGCCTCTGTGGTTAACCTTGTGAGTTGACTCTTAATGGTTGTTCTGAGCTCTGCAACAAGTCAGCTGTGATTTTACCTGTATGTCAGCTGGTTCCTTGGCCATTTGACTCCATGACCATACGTGGAGAACGGAGTAACATCTGGAAAGCCACAGCGAGACATGTTCATCACGCCCAGTGTCTTTCTGTCCACTTTGTGCGTCACTTCGAGTCCTAAAAACCTTTGCATCTGGGCTAATTGTTGGCTCATGTCATCAGACCTTCTTTTTCTGGATGGAGATGCAGCTGGCTGTAAAGGTTTGTAGTATTTCTCCAGATATGCCTACAAAAAGCATGAGAGCATAGAGTTAAGAGTGCATATAGATAGATAGATAGATAGATAGATAGATAGATAGATAGATAGATAGATAGATAGATAGATAGATAGATAGATACTTTATTGATCCCAAAGGAAATTTAGCATTTTAATTTAGATACATTTATTTCATTTATAGCAGAATTCCAATGATTTCTTATGATTTTTATAGAATTTAGTCACTGAAATGTCATTGAGTGGTCTGATGTAAAATAGCTCATAACAGAGAAGCTTAACAACTTCTTTACTTATATTGGTGGTGATAGGAAGCAAGGGTCATGATATGTACAATGCTTCATTTGGGACTATTTTGCCATTTGTGCATGTATCCCTCCACCATGAAGAGATTTTACTATGTATTAGGCCAAAGCCTTGTTGCACAACCATCATTAAACAGTGGCTCAGACATCAAACAACACATCTGTAGCAATTCCATGTAATAACGTCCTGTAAGGAAGCTCTCGAAGGCATTCAACTCTTCAGACGTCTGGTTCCTATGGCCATCACTGTGAACAAGTCTCTCTACAACAGCACATTTCACATCAAACCACATCTTCACCGTTTAATTATGCTGAAAATTCTCCTTTAACAAGTTTACGAAGACGTATTACATTACCAGTGCGAAAGCTTCATCTTCAGGTTTAATGTCAACAGATTCATCTTCATTAGAACGTGAGGGTATTGGCATTGAACGGATGGCGATCGCCAGGCCAATGAGAAGGCAGAATTTGTCGCAAGTCTTCATGTTGTCCCCTCCTCAAGAATTCTCTAGTTTGCTGCTGCTTTCACTCTACATAGGGTCACATGGAGAAAAATGTTTAGTCATAAGTCTAAAGATTCTGTTCACACACATCAGTCTTTCTGAAATTAGACTGACAGATTCATTAGACTTAGAGACTAAGACAGACTTTATTGTCATTCAAATTAACACTGTATATCAGCAGATAAATCATTTTTAAATACGTATATGTACATGAGTATATTGCACTAGTGGTCCCATTTATAAGGTAATCAAAAATAAGAGAATTGGAGCAGCATGTTATTTGAGAGTTCAGCAGTCGTATGGCATGTGGGAAGAAGCTGATTTTGAACCTGGCTGTTCTGCTTCGATGGCTTCGGAACCTCCTTCCAGAGACCAGCAGCGAGAACAGTCCGTGGTGGGGGTGGGAGGGGTCTCTGTTTATGTTCTTATCTCTGGTCAATCAGCGGCTTATCGCAATGTCCTGTATTGGAGGAAGTGAAGTCCCAGTAATTTTCTCTGCTGTCCTAACCACCCTCTCCAGGGACTTCCAGTCATAGACGCTGCAGGCTCCTGCCCAGAGAGATGCAGCTGGTCAGTACGCTCTCTACAGTGCCTCTGTAGAAGGTGGTGAGATCTCTTTGGTTTTCTCAACATTCAGGACCAGGTTGTTGGTTTCACACCAGTCAACCAGATGGTTCACCTCCTCTCTGTAGTGCAGGTCACTGTCATCCTGGATTAGGCCCACTACAGTTATGTCGTCTGCAAACTTCACAATGTGGTTGGTGGTGGACCTGGCGCTGCAGTCGTGGGTCTTCAGGGTGAACAGCAGTGGGCTCAGGACGCAGCCCTGAGGGGAGCCGGTGCTCAGAGAAATGACACTGGAGACGTTGTTGCCCTCCCGCACAGACTGAGGTCTATTTGTTAGAAAGTCCAGCTGCCAGTTACACAGGTGGGTGCTGAAGCCAAGGGGGGCCAGTTTGCTTATCAGATGTTGTGGGATGATTGTGTTAAACGCTGAGCTGAAGTCCAGAAACAGCATGCGCACCCTTCCAGGTGTTCTAAGCTCAGGTGAAGTGCAGAGGAGATGGTATCCTCTGGAGCGATTAGGGCGGTAAGCAATCTGGTATGGGTCAAATGTGGAAGAGAGTTTGGAGGTAATGTGGTCCTTTACCAGCCTCTCGAAACACTTCATCATGATGGGGTGAGTGCTACAGGGCGGTAATCATTGAGGGAGGTTTTTTTAATATTGAAATAATATTTGAAAAAGTGCAGTTTCTTCAAATCAAGACTTTTATACTGTAGTTTTAAACTGTATGATACAAGTTCTAACAGGTCTGCAGCATAACCTCTTAAAAGGTTTATAACACACTTCTATAACCTAAGAACAGCTCAGATGGTTTGCACCAAAGTCCCTGCAGTTAGAGAATAATAAGGCTAATAATAATAATAATAATAATAATAATAAGCCATTATAAACACTTATTACATACTAAGGCTTATTATTCAGCGACTACAGGGAGTTCAATGCCATTCTTAGGTTATAGAAGTGTGTAATAAAACTTTGGGACCACCGGTCGGCCCTGGCCTTTCAATTTACATCGCAATCAAAATATTGGTCTGAAAAATTATAAATAGATATTTTCTCCAAATTGTTGAGCCCTAGGCACAACTGGTCTCACGTCCACAATGCTTTTCAAGTACAAAATCTATGATTTACAGTTAAGCTACTGTGACATTTATTCATACATCAGCTATATATACACTCACCGGCCACTTTATTAGGTACTTTATTGTTCAATTGCTTGTTAACACAAATAGCTAAACCAGCCAATCACAGGGCTGCAACTCAATGCATTTAGGCATGTAGAGGTGGTCAAGACAACTTGCTGAAGTGCAGGCCGAGCGTCAAACAATATGAATATAAATGAATATATAATGAATATATAAAACAATATGAATTGAAAATGAATTTTTTTTCTCTGATCTACAGATTTATTGAGATTTTAAAATAAGGCCCTTTCACTTGTTGAGTTTGACAGCCCCGCTCTACAGAGAACACACTTCAGCACATTTCAATGCACAAGTGCTGTAAATTTGCTGAGCAACATCAAATGTGGACTGTGCAAAGTTTATGGCACTGCCCCCCCCTCACCCTTCCAGTATGACAAATTCAGTAAATAAACAATATTTATGCATTAAAAATGTGCAGAACTGTGTTCTCTGTACAGAACGTGTTAACTTATTTTCAACAACATTTGCATACGACTGCACACACTAGCATTCAAAAGTTTGGAATCAGTATTTTCAATAATATTAAGCCAGTCTCTCATGTAATTAATGCCATCGCGTTCAGGTAGTTAGTAGGACAGAAAAGAAATTTGTGTCCAGAATGAGGAATGTAGCTGTAGATGATGTAAAATGACTGAAAAAGCTGTAAAACTTTGGGAATGAGGGTATAATAAGTTAATCTACTGAGGAAAAGCTTCAAAAGTGGAGTACAAGACTGCAAAAAGATCACATTAGTCACTGTTTGTTCTCAGAATTTGTGTAATATTGAAATATTAAGCACCATTTGGTTTGTTATTTGTACTTTTTAAATCCACAAATTGTTAATATGGAAAATGATTCCAAACATTTAAATGGGATATTAGTATATTATTGAGAATCCCTCAATAATTAATAATAAAAGTCCCGTTTACAGAAGATTTCTACCTGACACAAAGAAGTTCATCACGAGTACAATGCAGCAATATTAAATGACAGGCATTAATATTTTAAAAATAAAAGATTTTAAACATTGTTATGTCATAACGTAAAGAAAGTAGAATCCAATACTTACTTATTTGTCACGTTCTCACAAAGATTTTGGCAACAGATCTGACACGAGAAGAATTGGCTAGCGAGCTTTATAATACCATCCTCCCCCTCCTCCCCTAGTTTAAAACAACATCTCCAGTGAAATTCCTGTGAATTAGTGGATTCTTCAGTAAATTGTTTTCTTGCTGCTTGGCCCACATTCCCTTATCAGCCTATTCTGTAGTCTCCAGGGTCATTCATCGAGTGATACTCTACACTTATACCACCGTAACTGAACACCTTTCACATACCTATAAAATGAGATATGCATGTTTACATTCTCATTGACGTTCTTAAGAAGTTTAAGCCTTTTAATTACAATAAAGTCCCAAAAGCTGGTGACTGCCAGCTGGCTGTCATTTAAATGAATCATTTGTGTTTAAGGATTGTGTTTAGGGCTGTTAAACAAGTATGATAATAGCGTAAGGTGACACTCATTTTACATGACTGGTATTATTAGGTCAAAAAGGTCCTGGAGAAAGTCATTTTCTCCACTAAGAGCAGGCTTGCAGTTCATCTATGAAGCAACGCAATTTAAGAAACCAAACATTAACACGTTCAAATCAAATTGACGCTCAATTTCCACACAAGAAATTTTAAAACTGGAGCTGGCAAGGCTAACGTTGCTAACAGTAGCAGTCAATAGTCACCCAAATCTTTTCTGTAAATGCGTCCTCAAAACTTCTTTCAACCTGCTCAAACCACAGCCCAGCTCTTTATTGCAACTTCTGTAGAGACCTGGATGTCATACAGACTTTAGACAATAAAAGCTGTACACCTTTTGGTGCTCAGCTACACAGTGAAGTAAAAGCTTTCATATACCAAAACCTACTTGCATGGTTTGAGGGTTCTATGGTGTGGGACCCTTATTAGTCCCACAATGGGCAAATTTCACCTCCTCAATCTAACCTGTGTGTCCAGTGAAACACCACATACACACTAGTGAAGACACACACTAGGGGGCAGTGAGCATACTTGCCCAGAGCAGTGGGCAGCCCTATCCGCAGCACAGGGGGAGCATTTGGGGGTTAGGTGTCTTGCTCAAGGGCACCTCAGTTACATTCATGGAGACTGTGCTGTACATGGTTCCATATAGAACTGCTTTGAAAAGGGTTCTTCTATTGTCACAATGCCAAGCTTGTAACAATAGACAAACCTTTTGGGTGCTATATAGAACCCTGTCCAAACAGGTTCTATATTGAACTGACTATATCACAATTACGCATATTTTCCATCAATCTGAAGAACAATGTCACCGTGCAAAAAACTCTTTAATATCATGCAAAGGGCTCTTTGAGTGTTTATGGTTCTATATAGAACCATTTCCTTTACTAATGAACCCTTGAAGAACCAGTGTATCTCAGCCAGGTTGCATTTATGTCCCTGTAGTTACTGAAAAAGAAGTCTTAGCGTGAGATTTTAAGGGGCTAAATTTTAAAAAGGTTAATCATTAAAGATACAAATTGTGCCCAATTTCAGAAAATAGTTAAATGGACAAGGCTGGCCTGAATAAGTTCTTATTCTGTGAAGTCACTTCAGCACAGAACAAGAGGTAATGACATTTTTAAAAAATTTTTAAGCTTTTTTTCTTGTTTCTTTTTGTGTATGACAGTGGTCACCAGCCATTCCTCCTGGAGATCTACCTTGCCTACCATCTACCTTGCTGCAGTGTTCAGTTGCAGCGCTTAACTAACACTAAAGCATCTGATCCGGCCAATCAAAGGCTTTTTGGGAGCTGAAGCAGCTGGAGCAGGTGTAGCAGGTTGTGGTTGGGACTACACTTTGCAGGAAGGCAGATGTCCAGGACAGAAGTTGGTGATCAGTGGTGTAATTTCACTAAGTTCATGGGGATATATGGGTAATTGCAAGGTTTCGTCACTCTGATCTGAACATGAGGGGGATTGCGTGTCATTTTTCTGGCACTATATTGAATTGTACAGCCATATGTTTGGGCTGCCTGAGCCAGACTCCATTTCAAAGCCAGAGGACACTGACCTATCCAAAAATTAACCCTGCACCTCTTAGTCTGCAACATAATGGTCATTTTTCTCCCATTCATGCAAGGCGTAGCTAGCATAGGCTAACAAAGAAGTGGTAGAAGTGGTAAAAATGATAAACAGTTGAAGAGTCTCCACAATTCAGTACTACAGTTTACAGTCTTTTCACATGTTTTTAGCAGTAATTTTCTTTCTATAATGTGTTAAGAAACAAATCTGTCAATTAACTTAACACCAACTTTAAAGGATGTTTCTGAGGTTCGAGCATTTACATATTTACATTTATACAACGGACCTTTTTTATAATAATAATATTTTGCTTATTGTAAACACAGACAAGATCTTCAAAGGCACAAGGAGCCCCTTTAAGCCAGGTTTCATCTTGTCTCAGAAAAGTCACACAAACTTCATATGTGGATAAACACAGGTCGGTTTTGTACACATACAATTTTTTTTTTTATTTAAAAAAGCCGAGATTATTTGTTTTTGCACACATAAAATAGATGTGACTTTTCTGTAAGGGGTTGGTTCTTATTTCATTATTTCATTATTTCCTTAAACAAAGCATATAAAAATGCTGGGTTATTAAAAGAAGAAAAGTTCATATTTCATTTCACTAGAAAATATATAACTAAAACCCAAAAATTACATGTGAGAAATATTTTTTATGTAATGGGTGAGTATTTGAGGAGTTTCCTCATATATTGATACACATATATGATTTAAAAATGCGCTGCATTGTGAACATTTTTTGCTGAAAAGCATCAGAAATGCCTGAATCTTCTGAAAAACACATCAGAAATAAATGATTTCTGTTCATGCACGGGCCGAGTCATGGTGTGTGTTCTTGCTACATCCCAAAAATTTCCTTGTAATTTCTAGAAAACAAGCAGACCGAGATGCACTCGAGAGTTAATGTTTCTTGGCAAGAGATCATGTTTGGCTTTAGTTCCTAAAGATAACAAATGAGGCAATAATGTTTTACTTCCAGAAAGATTTCTGATGATATTTCATTTTGGGCTTACAGTAAAGATGGAAAGTAGTTTAGAGTCATAGACTGTATAAATTCAAGATGTTGAATTTGATTTTTTTAACAAAAAGTGCTGCAATTTTTCATAGATTCTTTGCTTTTTGCCCTTCAGTAATTCCACATAAATCATCGCACATTCTTGATGGCTGATCAGATACTACGTAAGACTACAATTTAGAGAAGGAATGCAGGGAGAGGTTATCTTAGGTTCTTTAAATGGATTATGTAAGTGTATTACAACAAACAGAACCATTGAGTTGTGGGGAAAGAATGTCCAGTGCTTTGGTAAAGGTAGATAAACCTTCCATTTGCTGTATTTGTTTTTATTTTGAGTTGACGTCCAAAAATACTTCTTTTTAAATGTAAACTATATGGCCACTATGGAGTATACACAATAAATGTGGACTATATGGTATGTGGCCACCTGACCATCACATCCAAATGAATGTCTTGGACATCCTATTCCAAAGCCATTGGCTTTAATATGGAGTTGCCCCCTTTGGCGACTTATAACAGCCTCCATTCTTCTGGGATTGCTTTTTCACAAGATTTTGGAGTGTGACTTTTTGCATATTCAGTCAAAAGAGCATATATGAAGTCAGGCAGTCATTGTTCCAGTTCATCCCAAAGGTCTTCAGTGGGGTTAAAGTCAGGGTCTGTGCAGGCCACCGGAGTTCCTCCACACAAAACTTGTCAAACAGCATCTTTACAGACCTCACTTTATGCACAGAGGCACAGTCATGCTGGAACAGGAAAGGCAATTTGTTGCCATAAAGTTGGAAATATATAATTGTCTAAAATGTCTTTGTATGCTGTAACATTAACAACACCCTTCACTGGAACTAAGAAGCCCAAACCCTGAAAAACAGCATCAGATGATTATCCCTCCTTGACCAAACTTTACTGTTCCAGTATGTGTTCCAGTAGCAAGCATTCTCCTGAGGTCCACCAAACCCGAACTCGTCCATCAGACTGACAGATTGTAAAGTGTGATTCGTCACTCCAGAAATCAGCATCCAGTGGTGGCATGATTTACACTACTCCAGCCGACTCTTGGCATTGCACATAGTGATCTTAGGCTTGCGTGGGGCTGTTCAACCATAAATAAAAAGCATAGGTGGTGTTTGTGTGCTACTCACTTCAGTACTGTGTGGGTTTGTGTGGTCTACTGTTTCATGGCTGAGCTGCTGTTGCTCCTAGAGGCCCCCATTTCACAATAATAACACTTACAGTTGACTGAGGCAGATCTAGCAGTGTGGCATCCTATGAAAGTGCCACATTTAAAGTCACTTACCTCTTCACTGTTACCCATTCTACTGTCAGTGTTTTTCTATGGGGTTTGCTTGGCTATCTGCATGATTTTACCAAGCTATGAGTTGGACGTTCAGCATTTAGGAGCAGGATTTAGTAAAAGATACATTATAATTGGTTTGATTTATTTGTGAATGTTCATCCATTTCATTATGCTTCAATTCCTCTCAGTGTTGAGGGCAAGAATTGCTTTGTATTTTGTTGCTATTGTGTTTCTCTATTTGTCCCTCCAGGAAAACAGGATTTCGGGCCCATACAAACTCAAGAGGAACAATGACCACTTTCTTTATATTTATTATACTTTGTTTAAATCATATTTGATGCAGTCAATATAACAGAACAATCAGAGACCATTTGCATATCTAACAGATGTTTAATTTGCAGGTTAATCTGTCCAACTGAATCACTTTGAGTGCTTATAAGACAATAACACAGGATATATTGAGATGTGCAAAATGATTACTTAATTAAATATGAGATCAATAAAAAGTAGTTTGTATTAATAATTTAACAATATATTCTATACTCGGCTATGCTCCAGGTTTGACCAGGCTTGGACGGCACTGCAAGAAGTAATCATTATTAAGCACATCTATTAGTTTCTTGCTCATCGCTTTGTACTCGAAGCCATGTGTTTCAGTGAAGGCTTTATGGCGGCTGGAGGCGTCAGGCTCTTTGGTTTGGGCCTGGAAAAATAAGCCAGTTATTAGAAGAAATATACAACAAGTTTAACAAACACACCAGAGACTTCAAAAAAACCATGTACATACCATAGAGAGACTGAATTCCGCTGACATCATCACTTGACAGAACAAATTTACTTGGATCAACAAATGAGTAGGTAGGATACATCAGGGCACCGCGGACATTGGAATGAGAGAGGCCCAGAGAGTGTCCAAATTCATGAGCAGCCACCAAGAACAGAACGATTCCTACAGACAGTGCATGGTTAGTTCATGCACACTTTACCTCATACGGTTATTGTATTTATTTGTTAATGATGCGCAAGCCTTACCTTGGGGTGAAGCTAAAGTGAAGCGCTCATCATCATCAAAATGTGCATCTCCACCGATGCCAACACTAGGAGAAAAAGCATGAGCCAGAGTGCCACCCGGTCCATCAAAGGGTTGATTATCGCCATGAGCTTCAAATTTAAAAGAGAATAAAGGAAACGACATTAACACAATTAAGAAATAAGAGGAAAACAGGAAGAAAATTGAAGAAGTTTAAACTTTTTTGAATGTACTATAGCCTAGCCTGAGCGCGGTGACAGCCAGGCCTCTTTAGTCTAAGGGCATTTTCTTCACTCTTCTTAAATTCACTCATGATTCATGTCAAAATGGTCCGTGATCTTTCTTGCTACTTTCCAAAACTGCTGCAGAAACTTTAGCGGCTCTTAACTCTTTGCACACCATTTCACATTTGACTCCGACGTTGACTGAATGCAGAACGAAGGCTTTCAGATGTGATGGGTCAGTCCTTAGTGATTTCAAGAGTGTCCATTTGTCAATTTCATACCAAATGTACATAGCAGAGGTGGGAACAAGTCACTAAGTTGTAAGTAACAAGTAAGTCTCAAGTCTTGACATCCAAGGCCCAATCTCAAGTCGGGTCCCAAATCCTGATCTCCAAGTCCTACACAAGTTAATCTGCGTTCTTCAGCTAATTGAAGCCCATTTCAATACTGAACACCAAAAATGACAGTAACAGTAATATAGCCTTTTAATGATAGTATGTTAGTAGCGTGTAGCTGTTTATACATTTTGTTGGGGTTTTTTTTTCACCCTTCCAAATAAAATAAAAAATCTGGTACAAAGAGAACCATGACCAACATAATGCTGTCCATAAAGAGTAGTGCAACTACACATGGGAATCATTTTCAAGGTACTGTTAAACTTAATAAAATCATTTCTATTCACAGATAATCATTTTCGATCATTTTTTGGGAACATTGGGCACATAGCATTACAATATTAACAAAGTGAGCACTAAAACTAGCCCAGCAAACTAATAACCCTGATAGCAAGAGGATAGGGGGCATCTGTTGGTCCACTAAAGGCAAATCTAGAAGTCCACTGGTGTTTTGCTCAGCGTTTTATGGGCAGCCTACCGGTGGTTAAATATTACATTTAGACAAAATTTCACTTACTTATCATCGCTCAGTTTCCACTCGCAGTGCAGTTGACTTTTTTTGGTCTTTGCATTGCATTGTTTGCATTGTTTTGTTTGGTGTTATATCTTCTGGCCTCTTCTGGTTTCTCTTCACTAGCAGACCCGTTTAACTAATTTAAGTTATGTTCATTTAGAACTGCATTCTGCCCTCACTAGGAAGCTGAGCTGGTAGCAGCTAACCAGCTAACCAATCATAAAAGACAGACTTCAAGTTTAAGTCATTAAATAAAGCATTATTTAACATACAAAGTGAAGAATGTTACTTACATGCCTGTTACAAGCTTAAAATGTCCATATTAAAACTAGAGCTGACATGAAAATCCCACAAATCGCAGAGCTAACCCATCTAGCTTGATGCTAACATAGCAGGCATGGTGAGAATACAAGGAGCGTTATTGAAGCCCTGTGTAAATGCATTGCTTTATGGTTTTCAGCCTGTAGCCTGGACTCTCAGGGTAAATTCTATTAAAAAGTTGAAATTAAATGACTTTATTAGCATGAATAATTTGTGTATGCTCTAAATATGATCCTCTGATTTAAGTGTTTCTCTACTGCAGGTTCAGGTTGATCGATTGAGCTGCAAACACAAGTATTCAAGCATCCCAATAATGAGGATTATTGATGTTTTTATTTATTCTCTTATGTTATGGTGGTGTCTGTATTTCTCACATGGCCTCTGTATTTCAAGATATGTGCGGCACATCCAGCTGTGGATGGAAGAGATTTTGGTTTTGGCAAAGCCTGTATAGGCCAAGAAGTTCTGACACTACATGCTTGGCTGCCACTACAGCCCAGCACAGCTGAATCAATGGTTGTAGATGGAATGTTTTGATCTAGAGAGTTCAGAACTTCCCAGTTGTCCTCCTTCCATCAGCTGCCCAATGGCAGAGGAAGCAATTTTTCAGACCACAGGACAGTTTATTGCTTCCCAATCGTACAAAAGGTGGCCCACTAAGAGTATTTATTTATGTATTCTTCTGGAATTTCTTCGAAATTGAATGGCTCTGCTAATAAACATGATGCAGAACACAAACATGATTGCAGTTAATCATGGCTAAAGTGATTTAGGCCTAATCCCATTTAATGAACTAGCTAATTTGTCAGCTACACCTCCATAAAACAGCAGCACCATGACTGCATGACCTCAATCTTACTGTGTGAAGCTCTCTTTTCTCTTCAGTGGCCACCCGATCATGATGGTACGGACTCCTCAGGATCTGACCAGGCTTGATGTCAGTAAACTGATTCATCTATGGTCTTGACTAGAACCCGTCTCATTGCTTTTGAGGTTAGTTATAGGCTTTCCGTCACTTGCTAATTATTCCACAAAATGTGTAAAAACACCACCGTATTTGCTTCTTCTTCGTATCGTCCTCCCATCCCATCCTTTGGATGGAAGGATAAGGTAAAACAAAACCACCTTGCTTTAACGTTGTGTTTGTGTGCTCCAACATTTCAGCAGTTAGTGAGTCAATGTTTTAGTACATATTTAGTACACATGTTTACTGCTGGACATTTTGCACACGTTTCACACAAGGCACGATGCGTTTTAGGAATATTGCAGATACACATTCAACGCATTATTTGCTTTCACTTTGCCAGGAGTACTGTGCATTATTCACTCACCATGGACCGCAGGAATAAGATGGTTAGGTCTACATGTTTAGACGTGTAAGTGCTTTATCTGGCTGCAGTGTTTGTTATGTGAAATACTTTTTTAGCATTCATTTAAAACAAGAATGCCAGAACTCTACACGCCTTTGAACATACATCTACTTTGAGGGTTATCGTTTCCATGGCCCTGACTTTCTCTCAAGCATGCACCATTTATTATCTTTCAACTTCTTTTTCTTTTTACAGTTTTTCCTCATAGTGGATAGTTTAGTTCCAACGTCCAGCTAACATGCTGCCATCATCTTACCCAATACTAATGCACTGAATCCAGCCAATCAAGAAGCTAATTGAATTATGCATATATTATCTTAAATGATGTTGACAATAAACTTAAATGGAAATGTGGATCATTTAAAAACTCGTAAACAAGTTAGATTGTATCTTCAAAAGTGAGCATATAAAAAAGCATATGCTCAAATCTACGTAATAAAAGAGCACAGATTTGAACGTTGAGCACTGAGTGCACTGCTTCCCCAAACTGGTCAAATTTACAGTGTTAAAAATTAGGACTGCTCAAAAAAATAAAATATGAAATAAACAAAAAATCTCTGAAAAGTTTATACATGCACTGATAATATTTACATATTTACATTTCTGTACTATCTATAAATGTACTGGTTTGTTTTAGGAGTGAACTTACATCTTCTAGTGAAGGAAATCATGATATCGGCTTCACCACTCTTGATGGGGGTGAACCTGAGAGGAGTGACGGCAGCCCAGACTTGGAAAGCTCTAGCAATGGAATTGTCCACTTCAGCCTGAGGCATGTCAGGAGTGTAGTTCACAATCCTGCAGAAAAAGTACCCTATGGTTAAGCATGTGCAAAGGCCTTTAATTATTTTTCAGTTTTGATTCCTTTCTATGTTCAGCGACAAGCTAGTCATGTTCTCACCTGTAAGTTAGCTGTGTCTTCTGCCATTTAGGACCAAATGTGGAGAAGCGAGCAACATCTGAAAATCCACAGCGAGGCTCCTTCATCACCTTCATTGTGTCTTGGTCCAGAGATCCTGTCACTTTGAGTCCAAAAAACATCTGCATCTCAGCTATTTTCAGACTCATTTTGTTAGTCCTCCCTTGGGAACGGGCCCCAGTGAAATTGTAGAATTTCTTCAGGTAACCCTGCAATCAATAACAAAAGTTTTGTGAAAAGTTTAAAGTTACATCAAGTAGTAACTCTCAGGGACAGTCCTACACATAGGTAGAAATACTTTGTTAATCTAGGCAAGTATTTCTCTGGAGAACACATTTGTCATGGTGTGCCACAAGGTTATGTCCTAGACCCACTTTTATTTTCATTATACATACTTTTTTTCATTATAAATACTATTAAAGAGCATGCTGTCAGCTTTCGTGGCTATGCTAATGATACACAATTACATATATTTGTAGATGAAACCAGTATTTTAAATGAATTAAAATCTAGTCTATCCAGCATCATTATCTGATCTCTGAAAAACATTTTAAAAATGCAAATGTTGGAATACCTCTGCAAAAACTTCATCGCTCTCGGGTTGGAGTGGTATTGGACCTGAGTGAACGATGACCACCAGTCCAATAAGAACACAGAGCCTGTAGTAAGTCATGCTGTCTCGTCCTCAATGATCCACTTCTGCTTAGCTTGGATTCAGGTGGTCAATGGCTTAAATACAACTTAGTAGAGTGGCACGTTGAGCAAGAGACTTAGTCATTGTCTTAGTCTATTAGGAAACATTAGGACTGATGAACAGGTTTACACCCAAGGAAATGTCTTCAAGGAAATGTTTTTTAAATGTCTTTGTTCTCTTCATCTGCCTTTATTTCTTCAGTTTCAATCAATTTATATTCATTGCTAAATCAATAATAGTAAATTCCATAGCATTTTTATCATGCTTATTTTATTATAATAAGCACCTGTTAGATGCATGTTTGATAAAAAAATCAAAAGTATTTGACTTTTGATTTGATTTTGATTTATTGGTTATTACCAAGTTCACAAAAAAGCTGTTCTGATAATCAGGCTTTACATAAATGTAAATATATTTATAGAAAACGTGATGTATTTGTATAAAACATGCTTTCAACCAAACTGTTATCAACTGTGATCAAGGAAAATTTCCCCTCCAACGTCACAGTCACGGTAAATCATTCATCAATGTTATCATTGATGTATTTACTTTGCTCTGAAGGACGCAAACCTGCCTGGCCAGTTCTTTATGCAGCATCATGACTGCCACCTCACATTGGAAGGATTTTTTATCTATAGAATCTACTGCAGTGAGGGTATTGAACAAAGAAGGCACTAAAAACAAAGTTTCAGGCACAAAACACACCCTGCTTTGTGTAGACTAATCATTAATAAGCTTCCTTTTACGCTCTACAGTGTGCACAATGCATCATCAAGGAAGTTTTCTGCCATAGAGCTCACAGCATCAGCATGGAAAAATGGCAAAGGACCCTCTGGTTCTTCTTGGCATTACTGAAATGTATCCTTTATTTCACTTCTAGTACTTTTAAACAGTTTTGTTTTTTTATACAGAACATCCTGATATTTTCATGACATGTTATGAAACTGTGTTAGCTTCTTGGGGAAGAGACCTACAGTGTTTTTGCTATAGATCTTAAAGGTTCAAATACGTAGTCTAGGCAAGCATTTCTCTGGAGATTGTGGTGTACCACAGGGTTCTGTACTAGGCCCACTTTTACATCTACTATACTTCCATTATGTCACATTGTTGAAGGGCACAAAGTCAGCATTCATAGCTATGTGAGTGATACAAAATTACATATCTTTGTAGATGATAACAGAGCTTTAACGAAATGAGTACTATATCTATTCAGAATCCAGTGTGGTCACATTTTAAAATTAAAAGAAGAGCGACCAAAATCCTTATTACTGGAAATGAAGGATTGAGGATAAAAATTTGTGAAATGTGGCAAACAAAATTCTTTAATTTATGAAATAAATCATGAGTTAGACCTTTCCTCATAATGCAAGAAACTAAGAAGCATGATGCATACTTTTGTTTTTTTCACGTCTAGACTACTATAGTGCATTGTTCACGGGATTACGTTAAACCCCTATAGACAGATTGCAGCTCTTTCACAATGCCACAGTCGGAGTGCATACCACGTATGAAAAGAGAGAGCATTTTACATCATTGCACTGCTTGTTTCATTTGGAAGGGATCGTAAATGCTTCTACTGATTTTTAAAGTTTTTTAATGAGGCAGTACCTTCATACACTTCAGAATGCCTGACAGACTGTGTTCCAAAAAGAGTTTTAAGATAATCAAGTGCTCGTTTGAATGTTCCAAGTTTTAAAATAAAGGTGAAAACATTTATGAAATCTAGCATTTTATCAGTTGTTCTGTGCCATGTGTTGTCATACCAAAAAAGTAAACTTTACAGTAACTTTCTTACATATCAATGTAAATTTTGATTTTATAATTTTGATTAAATACATCATTCACAATGTAAAGAAAAGCTGGCATTTTCAAATTATGTAACAAAAAATAAATGAATAGATATGAAAGATAGTAAGAGAAAAAATTGAATTAAAAATTGAAGTTGAAGCGGGCCCTTTATTTTAACTCCATTGCTGAGATTGGGTCCATGAACTTGGTTGAAAGTGTTGTCTGAAGTATAAGAGAGGAAGCTAGTAGAAACTTTGCAATTCACAAATAATTAAACCCGTCTTGATTCTGCAGACTCAGTTTCCATTGTCCTTCTTAAATTCTGTCTTTTAAGAAACTAGCCAGCCACTGACAATGGGAAACCCCTTCAGTGCCACCATAAGTACAGTAGATGCCACAGTTTTATTCCCAGCAACAAGAAATATGCCCTCTCCAGAAAGAATACTTCCTGGAGCATTATTATTATTTATTATTATTATTATTATTATATATCATTATTCATTAATGGAGCGTTATAAGTACAACTACAAATTCCAACATTTTTTTATGTTCTCAATGCTTTATTAATTATTTTTGCTTGTAAGTCAAACATTTTATCAAACAGTTACTAAACCATGAAAAATCACATCTGTGATATTTATGTATGTTAATGGCAATGCCCCATGTAAACATAATGACTAGGTGCTCAGGTAGGTCTAGAAAAATTGGAAAAAAAGTATTTTATACTTTTATTATACAAACACTTAACAAACAGAAACACTTTAGCAATAAACAAACAGGCGACCTCTAAATAAAAGTGCAAATGAAGAGTTTCGTTGCAAAACACACAAACAATTTTTGACTTTTTTTTCATGATGTACATTGTGAGTAGGGAAGCTTCACAAATACAAGAAATATCTATGATTTAATATGATTTGTATCATATTTAGAAGAATAACCTTGTGTTTTCCATTAACGTCAGCTGTAATTCATTTCAAAAACTTGCTGTATTGAAATTGGTTACATATAGACATACAGTGTTTTGGACTGAAACCATTCAAATATGAACCACTAGGTGACGGAAAGTCCATCAAACAGTCATTGAAAAATAAGACAATAATCAACTCTATGTTCAAAGTAGGACCTGAGCACAAACTTAAGTCTCACAAAATGGACTACAGTCAAAGAGTAAGTCCTGGAAAAACTACACATTACATACTAATACTAATACGTTCATTCTGCAGCAGCAATTACAATCAGTCTCCACAAAAACATGCTTTTCTGCTTATTTTGAACCCTTAAAAATGGTTTGCAAACAACAAAGGTGGCACAACTGAGGTGAGCCAACCAGTGGTCAAAGCCCTCTCCAGCAAAGCCAACTCTGGATCACCAACAGTATTAGCCAAGATGGCCCAAAATGTCTACCTGCGAAGTGAAAGACAAAGAAAAATGGCTAAAGTCGTCCACATTGGAGACCAAACATGCTGTTTAGGTCCAAACTCTGCCTCCCAATTTGACTCGCAGCACAATCAGGGCAAAAGAGACCAGACAGCCCAGAGGGTCATAACAGCGTGAGTATGCCTGATCATAGTAGGGATATCCACGGGCAGGTGACTGAACCTCCTGGCCAGCATCCATCTACTCGCTGGTCCAGGCTCCCAGTGCCACCTGGTTCATCGTCTTCCCTGTGTACTGTACCGTCTTCCTCGTGGAGCCTCACCAATTTTGGAAAGTTTTATGAACATTTCTCAGAGTTTTAATGGATTTTTGATGGAAATCCATGAGATTCCAGGCATAGCTTTACCCACATACAAACAATAAGAATAAAGAATCCATTACATCTATTTGATTCTCAATTTTTTTCAACTGTGTTTGAAACTTGCCCCACTCCATGAACCAGAACATCACCCAGCATGGTGAAATGAATGGCTAAGGGCATCAGTGGTAGTATCTGTTGAAATATGCATAACTGATAAGTGTTATATCATACCTGTGAAGTTTTCTGAAAGCTTATCTGAGTTTCTGTTTTCCATGATATCTATGTTTGTAAATCATCCCTTACAATGCTTTTTGACTCTATTAAAGGCAATTTGGATTTGATATAGAGTAATGCTTAATAAATAGAAAAAATAGTAGTTTTCAATTCTTCAATGAGTAAAACTGTAGGTTAGTCATTTTTTGTTTACTTGGTTTTCTTTTATATATTACTAGGCAATTATTGGGAACAAAGTTACTTCTGAAAAAGAAATCGGTGCAACTGTTAAGAAGCTGTATAATGGGCAGAACAACAGGCTTGAGATTACAGGCATACCAGCAACCAAAGCACATCTGCTTGTTTTGCAGGTGACTGGCATGATTGCTGCTGACCAGCATACCAGCGTCCAAAACACAACACATGCTGGTGACCCGGAATGCTGGTGTATGCTGGTTTTTCTAGCAGGGCAGTCTTTGCCTAAACTGCAATTGTGGAAATACTGAATCACTATCAGAAATTCTTTATAGTATCTTAATTCGTGGGAAAGCGGATCTTTGCTTTATGTACAAAAATGTGTGCTTTGTTCACATTTTGAACACCAGCACATTGCGAGCATGCTAAATTCGCTGTAACATTACATATTAGCAGTTTGTGTCAGCTGTCGAAATGCATCCTCCAAGTCGTAAATATGTACTTATGAGAGTACAGTGCCAAACACTGATCTATAGCAGATGTAGAGAACTGGCGGAGTTGGAGACAGCAGGGTACGGATGTGCTTAGTCAGAGAACTAACACAGTAGTTAGCCCGCTGGCTAACTTGCTTACCACAAACAGTGAAATACAAAAATGAACATAATTATATCAGAAACCTATATATGTGCCACAGCATTGCTTAACACTGATTTGTAGGCAACAATTATAGATAACTGATGTGGTTGGCTGCAGTGGGGTGACGAGCATCTGCAGTTACCTGCCGAACTACCATGCTGGCAAGCTGGTTAACTCATCTACCACAAAACCACAAAAGTAGAGATAATACTGTCTCCCGACCTTGTGAGAAAAAACAGCACGAATGAGCCTGACTGGTCACCAGCAAACCTAGCATATGTTGTGCTTTGATGCTTGTATGCTGATCAACAAGCATGACCAAGCTTGGTGACCAGCGAAATCAGCACCAGACCAGTACCAGTTGTTTTCAGTAGGGGACTGTGTATCTCTCTTTCATGTGTTTATTTCTGGAAGATGGGAGAAGAACATAATATATGTGTGTATATATATATATATATATATATATATATATATATATATATGTGTGTGTGTGTGTATGTGTGTGTGTGTGTGTGTGTAGGATATGCATTCTCCGCCATTCACCTCCATGCCTTCATTTTCTGTGTATGAGTGGATCTATTAACAAGCAGGGGTGGTCTTTGCACTAGTCAAGGGTAGGCAGCCGCCTAAGGCCCCCATGAGCCAAGCCCCATGAAAAACAAGATATGCTGTACATGTTGATGATAAATATAATTCATTCTAAAATATGTAATTATAAAATATGCCTTTTAAAATGTATTTTTGTTTTTTTTGTAATTTATTTTCATGTAAATGATGAAGTGCAATTACACTATATTGTCAAAAGTATTCACTCACCCATCCAAATCATTGAATTCAGGTGTTCCAGTCACTTCCATGGCCACAGGTGTATAAAGCCGAGCCCCTAGGCCTGCAGACTGCTTCTACAGCCATTAGTGAAAGAATGGGTCGCTCTCAGGAGCTCAGTGAACTCCAGCATGGTGCCGTGATCGGACGCCACCTGTGCAACAAGTCCAGTCGTGAAATTTCCTCACTACTAAATATTCCACAGTAAACTGTCAGTGGTGTTATAACAAAGTGGAAGCGATTGGGAACGACAACAACTCAGCCACGAAGTGGTCGGCCACGTAAAATGACAGAGCGTGGTCAGCGGATGCTGAGGGGCATAGTACGCAGAGGTCACCAACTTTTCTGAGTCAATCACTACAGACCTCCAAACGTCATGTGGCCTTCAGATCTGCTCAAGAACAGCGTAGAGAGCTTTATGGAATGGGTTTCCATGGCTGAGCAGCTGCATCCAAGCCTTACATCACCAAAAACAACGCAAAGCATCGAATGCAGTGGTGTAAAGCGCTGCCACTGGACTGTAGAGTAGTGGAGACGTGTTCTCCGGAGTGACCAATCACACTTCTTCATCTGGCGGTTGCCAGGAGAACAGTACTTGTCTGACTGCACTGTGCTGAGTGTAAAGTTTGGTGGAGGGGGGATTATGGTGTGGGGTTGTTTTTCAGGAGTTGGGCTCGGCCCTTTAGTTCCAGTGAAAGGAACTCTTAAAGTTCCAACATGACTATGTACCAGTGCACAAAGCAGGTCCATAAAGACATGAATGAGCGAGTTTGGTGTAGAAGAACGTGACTGGCCTGCACAGAGTCCTGACCTCAACCCCATAGAACACCTTTGGGATGAATTAGAGCGGAGACTGAGAGACAGGCCTTCTCGTCCAGCATCAGTGTCTGACCTCACCAATGTGCTTCTGGAAGAACGGTCAAAAATTCCCATCAACACACTCCTAAAGCTTGTGGAAAGCCTTCCCAGAAGAGTTGAAGCTCTTATAGCTGCAAATGAAACCCTATCTCACTCAAGTTCATATGAGTGTGAAGGCAGACAAGCAAATAGATGTATCAGTATTATGTGTATGAAGTCCCAGCCCTTCCCAGTACAGTTCAGCCATGTAGCAGTGCTATTCACTGAAGACTGCTCATTTTAAAGTTCAGCAAAGTTGGTGAATATTTGCCCCAGAATTTTGGGGCACAAATTTAATTGAAATTAATGTAATTTCAATTACTTATCGCTTAGGATGCTGCCCCCATGACCCGAACCCCGGAAAAGCGAAAGATGATGGATGGATGGATGGATGGATGGACATAGGACAAAATGTACTAGCCACAGGGTGCAAAAGGGGCAGTGTTCATTTTTACCACAGACAAAAATTTGACCCTTGAGAGTCCTTATATGGCCATGTCCCTTACTGCAAATGACAATGCATGATCTCAGAGGTCTATTGCCATGAAGAAGGAGCCATACAGTCATATATCAGAGAGAACATCAGACACAAATTTCAAAAGACGTTTATTTTTTCAATAATCTGTTCTGAACTCAATCACATCGATTTCTCAATAGACAAGAATGATACACTGAAATGTATAAGGTGATTACATAAGATTTTAAATAAATTAAATACAGTGCCAAGTGAAAGTTCTCTAATTTAATAACAGTGCTGTAGATTTACCCAGCTGTAGCGCAGTCAGTGCTGCACAGATATGATCATCTAGCACTGGAAGAAGTAGCCGTTATTAAGCACACGTGTTACTTTCTTGCTAGTTGGGCTGTATTCAATTACGCGGGTTCCACTGAAGAGGTAAGTCATACCTGAAACATACACAGAATGTCAGGATCATCAAACTCTTTGTTAATCTTAAAACAAACTTGTTCAATACTGTATTGTATCAGTGTGTTTTCATGTACTGACCTCTGTACTGGAAAGCTGCAGTTATTTTTCCACTGACCCCTGGGAAGCCCTGTTCCACCAGTTTAGGATAACCCTTGTCCATCGTCTTCCTGCGTTCATCATAACTGCACACATATTTCACTCACTTAGTCATGTCCTCTCAACACTTTACAGATCATTAGTTCATCTGTTACTAATGTTGTGTACCTGTAGTAGCTGTTGTCAGTGAAGTACAGCGTCTTGCCAGTCTTCTGGTCATAAAGGGCAGCGCTGATCTTCTTCACTGTAGTGGGCAGGCCCATGCTGCTGAGGCTCTTGGGATACCCCTTCACAAGGTCATAGCCGAAGAGAGCCCAGACTTTCTGATCTGAGGATCACAGCAGGTTTGTTTATCTGACATTGCATTGTGATTGGTTGCATTATTTATATCATGAGAAATGATATTTACCTTTGATAAGGAACACTTTGTCTTGTGCTGTGTTCTCATAAGCAGCATCGATATTATCCGGAGCCTCAGGCCAGAAGCTCTTGATCAGATGTTGCTCGGATTGGCTGCTCCCTGAAATGCGCCAGAAGAAGCTGAAGAAGAGAATTCAGTACGAGATGGTTGGTTCCTGAGAGTTCATGTCTCAAAATGAACACAATTATTATCCCAGATGTTGATTAGCCAAGACATGGTTGACGTCTAGATTTTGCTTCTGTAGTTTTAAAATTGGAGCCAAGATGCTAATGGTGCTAACAAACACTAGAAGTCAATAGTCACCCAAATCCTACCCGTAAATCTGTTAAAGAAAATGCATGCAGGTCTTCATTAAGGTACAGTTTGGAACACAGTATAACTTGCTGTGAGCTATAAAAATGAACCTTACAGTGTAGCTGAACATGACAGTGAGTCATTTTAGACAGTAGTGTTGTGCTGAATTTTGACTCTCAAAAACAAATAATATTAAATAATATTAGTTTTTCTAGCTTATAGTAAGTCAGACTGTGTCCTAAACCACATCAAGTCTGAGCAGTCTTAATGTAGATGTACCTTTTTTTGAAGAAGATATTCTCCCCTCGTAGTGTTGAAACTGCGTCCAGGACAAGGCTGGGGTCGCAGGCATTGGGGGTGGCTGGAGGAGTGGGGTTTGATTTATCAGGGATCACATCAGTGTTCGGGCCTAGAGAAATTTTCAGTTATAAGTTGTTAGGAAACACAGTGAACGGTGGGGTTTATGTCTGATGGCAATTTCAATAGAGCTAAGGCATGTGCCTACCATAAAGAGACTGAATTCCATCGACATCGTCCTTGGGCAGAACAAACGTGTTTGGATCCTGGTAGCTGTATGTGGGGTACATCAGAGCACCGGGGTCGTTGGAGTGAGAGAGGCCCAGAGAGTGTCCGAATTCATGGGCAGCCACCAAGAACAGAACGTATCCTAAGGAAAGAGCACATGATGTTTATTAATTATGTTTGTTAAAGGTTTATGTAAGTTGTACTGTTACATTTCAGTCTGGTCAGCCTTCTTACCGTTAGTGGAACGGAAGGTGAAAAATTCATCATCATCAAAATGGGCATCTCCACCAATGCCAGGAGAAGGTGCAAAAGCATGAGCCAGAGTGCCATCTGGTCCATCGAATGGGTAGAAATCGCCATGAGCTAAAAAAGAGAACATTTTTCCAGTTATATTTGTTGACTATTTTATTCATAGTTAATTTTAAAACCACTTTTTTACCCTGGCTTTCTGCTACATTGCCCACTAGCTACAATGCTATCATGCAGGAAGAGGAAGAGCTAAGGCTTTTCAAACTGCTGCAAACACAGTGTCATTTAATAACAGCTTAAAATGATTGGAGGAGAACACTAATTGCTGCTTCTTTTACTAAAGTAACAGACAAGCACATAGGTTAGCATCACACTGAGTGAAGGAAGACCATCGTACCCACCCAGAGAGAGCAAGGACAGTTATGCTGTCTTGGACTCCCGCTTACGGATGGCTGTGGCATCACTAGGAATCTAATTCACAACCTCTGGATGATGACCTGAAAGGTCAAGACTTTGGGGCTGTAAGGACATTTAATTTGGCCTATGAGAAAATGACCTTTAAACTCTATATGATGGATTTTTTTAGGAACAAAGTACAGTATAAAGATATTTTTATTTCTTATAAGACAGTACACTTTCATAGCTTATATTAGGATACCTATGTTTTACTTTCCTGTGTCAGCATTCAGTTTTGTTTACTAGACAATTTTAATAGAAAAAATGCTTTTTAGTGCTTTGAGCCCCTTATCAGCCTTATCATCTACGTGGCGCTCACATTCTCTCACGCATCATCTTTCATATCCATTTCACTGGAGTATAGCCAACTTCGCATTACTCTGAGTTATAGCAGATAATAGTTCTGCTGACTGTATCTGTCACCCTCAACAACTCTGCCCAAGTGAATCTGTAGAATATGCAGATGCCTTTGAGAAAATCAGAGTGGATGAGTCTTGAACCAATAGACTGATCGTTTTCCCTAAAAACACACTTTCTTTCATCATATATGACGTTAAAAGGTGTTCCTTTAAATATGAACTTACATCCTGTGCCGAAGGAGACCATGATGTCGGCTTCACCGCTGTTGATACGAGTGAACCTGAGGGGAGTGACGCGAGCCCAGACTTGCAATGCTTTTTCTATAACTTCGTCCACTTCAGCCTGAGACATGTCTGGAGTGTAGTTGACAATCCTGTAGGAAATTGGAAATCATGGTCAAGCTTACGCATATATATATATATATATATATATATTGCAGCTGTCTCCAAAACGGCAAATTTACAGGAGAAAGAAAAAGTATCATTTACTTTTAATGTAAGTCAATGGAACCATATGTCATTAAAAGTAATTTTAGGCTGTTTCTTTTGGTTCATTCATCACGAAATGTACACGTATGTACAAATGTAAAGGACAACAGGCATTTCAAATTATGTCAAAAACTGAAAAATGGCAAAAATGGAGATACAAGCTTTTGTTCCAACAGCAGTAATATATAAATATGTGTATGTATGTATATATGCATGCATGTGTATGTGTGCTCTGCAATAAGCTACTCATGCACTCACCGGTATGTCAGCTGGTTCTTCTGCCATTTGAGACCTTCACCAAAGGTGGAATACTGAGCGACATCTGGAACTCCACAGCGGGGCTTCATCATCACCTGCAGTGTCTCTTGATCCACGCTTCCCGTCACCTCGAGCCCAAAAAACTTCTGCATCTCGGCTATTTTCACACTCATGTGACTGGTCCTCCCTTTGGAAGCAGCCCCGCTCGGCTCCGTGAAGTTGTAGAACTTCTTAAGGTAAGTCTGCAAACAATAATATGAGCTAAATTAACCTTCTTACTATAGCAAATTACAGATTTTCATCCTGCATGTGAAATAATGTTTTTTATTCAGTAGAAGTTACAATACCTGCACTAAGTCATCGTTGTTCCCAGCTTGGCGTGAGATAGGACCTGAATGGACGGCGACCACTAGGCCAATGAGAACGCAGAGCCTGTAGTAAGTCTTCATGTTTCCCAGTCCTTCTGCTGCTGCTCGACTTGGACTCAGACGGAAGGTGACTTAAATACCCTTAAGACAGCGGCATGTTGAGCAACAGACTGAGTCATCAGTGTATTAGTCAAGAAACATCACAACTGACGGACAGGTTTACAGCCCAGCCATCCTCGCAAAACAGATGTGTTAAGAACTTGTAGTACGTTATTTCTGACGATACGGAGTTTCTAGCTGGGGCAATGCATTTCGTTTTACTTTTAAGACCACGATTACCTTTTCCCAATTACCTGATATATTTAGGTATATTATATTAGGTATAATGTATTTATTGCTAAGTAATTCAAATCAAATTTAATAGTAAGGTCATCAGATGTTTATAGAAATAGAGATAATTGAGATGATAATAAACTAAATATTTACAAAATGATCATTTATAGGGTGTTTTCTGTTGGGCGATATCTGTCCCAGACCCTAACCCCTAAATATACACTTATAATACCAATACTTATCTTATTTTTTTAAAGATCTTTTTGACTTTAACTTTTGAAGGATTCATGTTTATCATGTTTTCCATATAATATTTTTCATTTAGGAGATACAAGGTTCAGATCTGACAGCGAAGATAGATTCATAGTAATCATTGCTATCCAAGTATCCATTTCCTATTTCTACTTACTACTTAAGAGTGTATATATATACACATACACATTGCTGTATCTCCAAAATGGTAACTTTACAGGAGAAGAAAAAACATACTTTACTTTTAATGTAAGTCAATGGAAACAGATTTTTTCCCAATTTTCAGCCCTTTCTTTTGCTCCATTCATCATAAAATTTACAAACAATGTAAAAAATAACAGGTGTTTTCTTATTATGTTAAAAACTAAAAAACGACAAAGGTACAAGATACAAGGTTTTGTTCTGACAGCAGCGATATATATATGCATATAGACACATAAGTCTGCTGTAAACAAAACCTCCGATCTATAAAATAATAACTTTACAGGAGAAGGAAAAAACATACTTTAATTTTAATGTAGGTCAGTGCACTCAAGACATTGTTCCAAGCCATTTTCAGCCGTTTCTTTTGGTCCATTCTTCATGAAATTTACAGGCACTGTAAAGGGCATCATGTATGAACACATGGTCTACTGGATTTAGTAGTAGTGTTTTCAAGTTTCCAATAATATAATAAGAAATAAAAAGATTAAAATGAGTGCAAACCTGTACTAAGATGAACAATCGAGTTAAAGTGTAAAGTGTAAAGTGAAAAGACAGCATATTACTAATCATATGATGATTGAATTTTTGAATGATCTATTGAATATAACACTTTAAAAAATACCTTTTCTGTCCAGTTATATAACATTTAAACACATAATTGAAGTTAAATGTTGTATAAGTTGTATTCATTCCTCAGCATCAAAAAGAAAAAAAGGAGAAAACCTATTTCAGTATTTCCGTATTTAGTGTATCTGCCTTTACCTTTCAGGACGCTCACTTTCAGTTGTGCAGAGAAATCTAGCTAAGTCTAAGAAGTTGGTTGTGTTGGTTGTGTTTATTTATTTATCTTCTTCTTCTTCTTATTATTATTATTATTACTTTGTTCTCAGAATCCAAATAATCCCACTTACAAATTTAGTCTCATTGGTTCATAAAGTCTTAGTTCACACATTGGTTACACTCAGTCAGTGTCACGTTCTCTTTGGATGACCAGTAGGGAACCTGGCTTGGTTTATAAAGCATGTTATGGTTTATATGTTTTCAGATTTTTTTTCTATTAGACTGGATGTATCTCTCTCTCTCTCTCTCTCTCTCCCTCCCTCTCTCTCTCTCTCTCTCTCTCTCTCTCTCTATATATATATATATATATATATATATATATACATGTATGTGTGTGTGTGTGTGTGTGTGTGTGTGTGTATAAAACACATGCTTTCTCTGACTTTCAGTTTCTTCCAATTTATGAATTATTCAAACAAGTAAAACACTTCCAAATAAAGGAAATAAAGCACAAATAAAAAAACTGTGTTATGTAAGAAACCCAGTGTAAAGTTCTCAGTGTGACAAGCCCAATTACTATAATCTCGGAAAACTTACAGACAAGTCCCTACATGCTGGAAGGTCTTTAAGGAAATGATTCAGTGACTCACTATGTTGTTTTGGATCTGATTCACAACTGGCTGTGATGGTAAATCGTTCGTCACCAATGTATAGTTACTGTATCATTTGGATTTTACGCTCAGAAGGACGTCTTTGAAGCGAATGTCCAGGTATGTGCTTCACACATCACACACAAACTGGTCTGGCCCGGATTTTATGCGACAGGTCACCGATGACGGGCACCTCACTTTCTTTGATCCGGGGCATTGTGCAAAGAAGGCACTCAGAGAGAACTCAGATCAAAAATACATGTTGTGTAAGGTCACTCCACCCTGGGTTGGACGCAATGTTAGATCGGCCAGTGAGACGCGTTCAGATGCTCATTAGCTGCTCAGTAAATATCTAAGAAGCTGACTTCCGCTTTACATACATGCATGAGTTTATTATTTAAGAGCTTCGGCAGCTGTGGTCTCCACTTTTATACGTTTTTGTCAAATCTGATCTGAACTTTGGAGAAATGCCGGTTATGCAGCTCCAGTCCACCAATCTAGCTAATCTTCTCCTCAGAGCTTTTTCTGGAGATGAAGCTACATATCTTTTCGTGTCTTTCATAGTCAATCTGATCTATTTTGCTTGGTTTGTAAGCACCTGCAGGGCTGTATCTGCAGAAACACTGATGAGACAAGCCCTATCAGAGCCCAGTAAGAGTTACAGCTTGCCTGCCAGTGATGTGGTCTTCTTAATGACACAATCAAATACTATGAATTACAAGATGGGGAGGTATCACTGATACAGTTATACATTTTTAATCACTATATCCATTACTTTGTTTTCAATTCTACAGTCAAATGTTTACGCCCTTGAAAGCAAATCACATACATTTTAAAAATTTCTGCATTATTATTATTATTATTGGTGTGAAATGCCCCATTCTAGTGAAACCTGCTAAGTTCGAATTGTTCACAGTAGTTGTGAATGGAACCAAATATACGTAATTTTCTATTCATACAACCTGTTCACGAATACACTGCATGATGCCTGCGACATTGTTTTATGATAGTTTTGTGCTAGGAGTTGGGACTCAAAAGAATTTTAATCCACGTATTTTAACCCATCAAAGGCCGAAAGGCACATATAGAGCATTCTAAGGAAAAGGTAATACCTAAAGACAATTTATTTTATCAGATTTATCACTATTTTTCCCATCATTACCATTAGAAAGCATGTGTTAGTGCACTGGTCGCTTCAGACAGTGCAAAGCCAACTCCAAAACAGTTGGGTTAGTAGTTAAATGCTAATAAAAACAGAAATCAGTGGTTTACAATTTAGACTTCTTGGAATGGGTTTCCATGGCTGAGCAGCTGCATCCAAGCCTTGCATCACCAAGCGCAATGCAAAGCGTCGAATGCAGTGGTGTAAAGCGCCGCCACTGGACTCTAGAGCAGTGGAGACGTGTTCTCTAGAGTGACCAATCACGCTTCTCCATCTGGCAATCTGATGGACGAGTCTGGGTTTGGTGGTGGCCAGAAGATGGTACTTGTCTGACTGCACTGTGCCGAGTGTAAAGTTTGGTGGAGGGGGGATCATGGTGTGGGGTTGTGTTTCAGGAGTTGGGCTCGGCCCTTTAGTTCCAGTGAAAGGAACTCTTAAAGCTTCAGCACCAAGAGATTTTGGACAATTTCATGCTCCCAACTTTGTGGGAACAGTTTGGGGATGGCCCCTTCCTGTTCCAACATGACTGCACACCAGTGCACAAAGCAGGTCCATAAAGACATGGATGAGTGAGTTTGGTATGGAAGAACTTGACTGGCTTGCACAGAGTCCTGACCTCAACCCGATGGAACACCTTTGGGATGAATTAGAGCGGAGACTGTGAGCCAGGCCTTCTCGTCCAGCATCAGTGTCTGACCTCACAAATGTGCTTCTGGAAGAACGGTCAAAAATTCCTCCTAAAACTCCTAAACCCTGTGGAAAGCCTTTCCAGAACAGTTGAAGCTGTTATAGCTGCAAAGGGTGGGCCGATTAAGAATGGCATCTTACTCGATTTCATATGTGAAGGCAGACGAGTGAATACTTTTCGGAAATTTAGTGTATATGCTCTTTCTGAAATTGATGAGTGCAACACGTTCCAGAAAAGTTGGGACAGGAAGAGTTTAAGACTAGAAATGTGCAACAAACATCTTAAACAGATGATGCTGTAACATCCTGTCTTTCCCTGTCCTTGTCTTTCTCTGTTTCTGCCTGTTTTTATTTCCTCGTGTGTCTTGCTATGTGCTTTTGATGTTGTTTTGGTCTTTGTCTCCGCCCTGGTTCTCCTCCCCAGTCATTTGTTCCTTGCTTGGTGTTGTTTGTAGTAGTGTGTAGTGTTTTGCTGATTCTTAGTTTGAGAGTTAACACCTATGTATTTTGATCTCTGTTCTTTGCCTTTGGTAGTTGTTTTCTTTTTTTTTAAGTTCTTTCCGTCGTCGGCTGGAGGTTAGGGAACCAGTCCTGTGACCGGAAGGTTGCCTGTTCAATCCCCTCGGCTGACAGTCCATGACTGAAGTACCCTTGAGCGAGGCAACTAACCCCCAATTGCTGCAAGGGCACCTAACCCCCAACTACTACCCGGGTGCTGTGGATAGGGCTGCCCACCGCTCCAGGCAAATGTCCTCACTGCCCCCTAGTGTATGCATTCGCTGGTGTGAATGTATGTGGGTGTTTCACTGCAGAGATGGGTTAAATTCCACAGTGGGAGGCCTAATTCCACAGTATACAAACACTGTGCTTTTCTTTTTACTTGAATACTGCTTTCTCATCTCCTTCAACTTCCAACATTTTACAGATGGATACAACAGAAGCTTCCAGGAATGTCAAGTCCTTTTTGAGTAGGGATGGGTCAAGTCTTGCCACAAAAAATGTGTCAGCAAACAATTCAACCGTTTTAAAAATCACAGTATAACAAAACACACTTAAGCTGCTTCTCTGGTGCATAAACATGACAAAGACATGAGTCCATCAGTACTAGTGGGATGACCAACGGTATGCATACACAAAGTGCACACAAAAACAATAAATACTGTTGTTATAGTTATAGGCTAAGAGAAGATACTGACCACATGGGAGTGCCAGCCACCTCAGTGACCCTGTTTGCATCTGGTCAGTTAATGCATCTTGAGTGTCAGGATCGTATCTGGATGAGGCCAGGCCCCATAAAAATGCATGTGAAAATGCAACCAATCAGTTTGGTGGTTTAAAACCGTGAAGCGATATCACGTAGAAGAATTCAAGACCAGGACAGACTGACACAAAGAGACCACTGGCTTGTGAACGAATCATTCTTTTCAACCCTTTTTTTCAGTAAATCAATGGAACTGATTCACGAGTCCCAACTCAACATCATTTTTGATCAATTTATACTTAAGACAATAAAACAATGCATTGTAAATTCACACATTTAGTTCACACATTCATACAACTTTAGTCTCCAACTTAGTGATTACATCAAATTCACTCACTGAATTAAATTATACTGCACAATCTTGTGCAAAAGTTTAGGCACCCCACTCAAATGACATTTTGTTAATTGCAAACACAACCCCAATTCCAATGAAGTTGGGACGTTGTGCAAAACATAAATAAAAACAGAATACGATGATTTGCAAATCCTTTTCAACCTATATTCAATTGAATACACTACAAAGACAAGATATTTAATGTTCAAATGGATAAACTTTGTTTTTTGCAAATATTCACTCATTTTGAATTTGATGCCTGCAACACGTTCCAAAGAAGTTGGCACAGGGGCAACAAAAGACTGGGAAAGTTGAGGAATGTTCAAACAACACCTGTTTGGAATATTCCACAGGTGAACAGGTTAATTGGAGACAGGTGAGTGTCATGATTGGGTATAAAGGGAGCATCCCTGAAAGGCTCAGTCGTTCACAAGCAAGGATGGGGTGAGGTTCACCACTTTGTGAACAACTGCGTGAGCAAATAGTCCAACAGTTTAAGAACAACGTTTCTCAACGTGCAACTGCAAGGAATTTAGGGATTTCATCATCTACAGTCCATAATATCATCAAAAGATTCAGAGAATCTGGAGAAATCTCTGCAAGTAAGCAGCGAGGCAGAAAACCAACACTGAATGCCCGTGACCTTCGACCCCTCAGACGGCACTGCATTAAAAACCCACATCATTCTGTAATGGATATTCCCACATGGGCTCAGGAACGCTTCAGAAAACCATTGTCAGTGAACTCAGTTCGTCGCTCCATCTAATCAAATCAAATCAAATCAAATTTATTTGTATAGCACTTTTTACAACGGATGTTGTCACAAAGCAGCTTTACAGAATTTCAGAAAAGACAAAGTTTTAACAGGAGTGTAAAAATGCATTGAATTAATTAGTTTTATTCTATCCGTTTGTACATAAACAGGGGATGTAAACATTTCCAGAGTGTGGCTAACGACTCCGGCAGATCTGACTATGACAGCTTAGCTAAAAGGAGAGAACCAGAAGGACACACAGACACGGCAGCACTCTGAAACAGTTTGGCATCCCTCCGCTCCACCGTCCACAAACCTGAGTGACCGCGTGCGAGCAGCGGGACGACAGCACCAGCGTCTCAGTTTACTATAATTCCCTGTGTCCATGGACCCCTGGATCTGCTGCCTTTATCTAGGGGGGAACATTAGCTACCAAAAGCTAAACTGAACAAGTGAGTCTTCAGCCTAGTCTTAAAGATTGAGACTGTGTCTGAGTCCCGAACAGTTTCTGGAAGATCATTCCAGAGTTTGGGGGCTTTATAAGAAAAAGCTCCTCCCCCAGCTGAAACCTTCTGAATTCTGGGGACTATTAATAAGCCAGCGCTCTGTGATCTGAGTGGTCGTGATGGCTCATAATGAGAAACAAGGTCTTGTAAGTACTCGGGAGCAAGACCATGTAGGGCTTTATAAGTCAATAAAAGAATTTTATAATCAATACGGAATTTAATAGGCAGCCAGTGGAGTGATGATAGCACTGGACTAATATGATCAGATTTTCTAGTTTTAGTGAGGACCCGGCTGCGGCGTTTTGGACTAGTTGGAGTTTGTTTAAATTCCTGCTCGTGCATCCTGACTAGCGCATTACAGTAGTCTAGCCTAGAAGTAATAAAGGCGTGTACTAGTGTTTCTGCATCACGCAGGGACAGGGCATTTCTGATCTTGGCGATGTTGCGAAGATGCAGAAAAGCTGTTCTAGTGATGCTGCCTATGTGTTGATCGACTGATAAATCTGAATCTATTATAACGCCAAGATTTTTTGCTGCTGAGCCGGGTGTGGCTGGAAAGTCGGCGAGATTTAAGATTAAATCTGGTGATTTACTTCTTGCTAATTTTGGACCCAGAAGGAGAACCTCTGTTTCGTTACTGTTTAATAGGAGGAAGTTGCGTGACATCCAGCCTTTCACGTCTTTTACACAGTCCTCCATTTTCTTTAACCTGTATTGGTCATCAGGCTTGGCTGATATGTACAGTTGAGTATCGTCTGCATAACAATGAAAGTTTACGCCATGGTTATTTATAACTGTGCCTAACTCTAACATGTATAGTGTAAATAATAATGGTCCTAATATAGAGCCCTGTGGAACTCCAAATCTCACTTTTGAATAATTGGAAGATAAATTGTTTAATTGTTAACGAACTGATAACGTTCTGATAGGTAAGATCTGAACCATGATAGGGCCGTCCCTGTGACTCCAACCATGTTTTCTAACCTTTCTAGGAGAATATTGTGGTCTATTGTGTCGAAAGCTGCGCTGAGGTCAAGTAGCACTAACAGGGATACGTAGCCTTGATCAGAGGCAAGAAGAAGATCATTAGTTATCTTAGCTAGAGCCGTCTCAGTGCTGTGGTGTGGCCTGAATCCAGATTGGAATTTTTCATATATATGGTTCTTGTGTAGATATGAACTAAGTTGTTGGGCCACAGCTTTTTCTAAGATCTTTGATATAAACGGTAAATTAGAAACAGGCCTGTAATTAGACAAAAAACGGTGACATCAAGATTTGGTTTCTTGATCAGAGGTTTGATAACTGCTAGTTTAAAAGCTTTGGGAACATGGCCCAGACTAAAGGACGAGTTTACTATAGTTGAAATAGGGTTAATAATAACTGGCAGTACTTCTTTGAGTAATTTTGATGGAATTGCATCGAGTGTGCAGGTTGTGCAATTTGCAGAAGAGATAATCTTCTCTAGCTCCAGCTGTGGGAGTGGGTAAAAGGTTTCCAGGCTCTTTTCTACAGCTGTGTTTTGTTCTATATCAGCCATGTCAGATGACAGCCAAGTTGGATTTAATACTGTGGGTTGAATTTGTTGTCTAATATTTTCAATTTTATTATTAAAGAAGTCCATAAAAACTTCACTGGTGAGAGTTGCTGGAATTTCAGGTTCAGTACCTGCCTGATTATTTGTGATTTGGGAAATCACATTAAACAGTATTCTAGGATTATATTTATTGGTCTCGATCAGCAAGGCCAGATATGCTGAGCGAGCTTCAGTGAGGGCATTTCTATAATCTATAAGGCCGTCCTTCCAGGCAGAGTGGAACACTTCCAGCTTGGTTTGACACCATTTCCGCTCTAATTTCCGAACTGTTTGTTTTAAGGTCCGGGTTTTATCGTTGTACCACGGGGCTTTTTCTGCCTAATTCTTTTTATTTTAAGTGGGGCCACACTTTCTAAAGTGGATCGTAGATCGTAAGGTATTTTCTAAATAATCGGTTAGTAAATCTAGTTCCATTGGGTCTGATGGAGTGGAGACTGGGGTTGATAACTCTGGGAGATTTTCTATAAATTGTAGGGCGGTAGATGGTTTTATTGAGCGCTTTGTTGAATAATGAGGGGACGTATGTATATTATGGCTAAGATGTAGTTCATATGAAATTAGGTAATGGTCGGAGATCGCTGTGGTTTGCGGTAGGATATTAAGCTTATCTATGTTAAGACCTAGTGTCAAAACTAAATCTAACGTATGACTACAGTAGTGTGTAGGCCCTGTTACATTTTGGGTAAAACCAACAGAGTCTAGGATTGAATGCCTTTTTTAGTGGGTCATCTACCTTCTCAAAGTGAATATTAAAATCTCCTACAATTATTACTTTATCGATGCACACAGCCAGGTTTGCAGCGAAGTCACTAAATTCTTTTATAAATTCAGAGTCACCCCCTGGTGGCCTGTAAATGTTAAATAATGAGAACGCCTTCTTTTTTGTGATTGGATTTGTAACGTGAATAGAAAGGACCTCAAAGGAAGTAAAAGTGTCGCATTGTTTCTGACTAATATCGAGAGTATTTTGGTATATTATACAGACTCCACCTCCCTTGCCTGATAATCTTGGTCTATATGCATAATTATAGCGTACAGGCGTGGCTTCATTTAAAGCTAAATATTCATCTGGTCTAACCCGTTTCAGTAAGACAAAAAAAGTCAAATTTATGATCGCTTATAATTTCATTTACAACGACTGCTTTAGAGTTTAGTGATCTTATATTAAGTAGTCCAAGTTTTAGATCTAAGGTGTTAGTGCCATCATCAGAACATGGATATATGTTGATTAGGTTATTTAAACAGACTGATTGAGTTTTTCTATGATTAAATTTAGTTTTAATTCGGGGCAAAGACGCAGTCTCTATAAAGTTGAACCTGGGTAACGCCTCAAGGCGGATCGCAGACAGTCGGTTTAGCCTGTCTGTCTGTGGCCTGGTCCCGGTTCTGGACTGTCAGCAGCGGTTTACACTACTCTGCCGACTAACTAAGAGACTATGAGCTATGCTGCAAGAAAGTAAGGCAGCACCCTCCCGCGTGGGGTGGACACCATCCCTACCTATAAGACCAGGCTTGCCCTCAAAACGCAACCAATTGTCTATAAAGCCCACTTGATTTTCGGAACACCACTTGGACATCCAGCAGTTTAACGCTGTAAGCCTGCTGTAGGCTTCAGCGCCAGCGCCGCGTTGGGATGGGACCAGAGCAGATTACGACATCAGACATCGTCTGGGCCTGTTTAATCACCTCTCTAATATTTCCCTTAGTTATCTCAGACTGCCACAGATGGATATCATTGGCCCCTACATGAATGACTATCCTCGAATATCTCTTATCAGCTAACAGTCTAAGGTTGCCACTAATGTCCAGTGCTCTGGTCCGGTGCTCCCGATAAACATCTAACTGTTACTGCTGGCGCTAATAGTAGCTAAGAGTAGCTAATTTCTCATGTCGGACAATCGAGTCTCCTATAACCAGAGTGCTTTTAACAGGCTTCACAGGGGGTGCTTCACTGAGCAGGGCAAACCTGTATGGCACGCGAATCGGAGGAGCGTGGTGTTCCAGTGGGCTAGCTTTGGCCTCAGCGTTAGCATTAGCCTTAGCTTTCCAGCTAGACCGCTGAGTCATCACCCATTCGCCCCACCGTGAGGGCTCTAACGCTGGAGTCGAGGGGGTGCTAACTCTCCCTAGGGCACCCGGAGCTGCTAACGCTGCCTCTGGCTGCCTATCCCTTAATAACCCCCAGATGCGCACCTCAAGCTGGTTCACTTTCTCCGCCAAACAGCTAACTAGCTGGCACTTAGCACAAACACAGCCACTATCACTATCGCTAGAGGCGGAAAAGGGCGTTAGACTAAACATGCCACACTCTGCGCAGACGAAACAACCAGCAGAAGCCATGATATTTCAGCCACTTACTGCTTTTTGTCAATTTAGAAGCTGATAGCACAAAAAATGTTGCCGCAGTGACGCACTCTCGGTCGCTCGTGGTGACGCGCTCTCGGTCGCTCGTGGTGACGCGCTCTCGGTCGCTCGTGGTGACGCGCTCTCGGTCGCTCGTGGTGACGCGCTCTCAGACGCTTGTAGAGTGCAAGTTAAAACTCTGCCATGCAAAGCGAAAGCCAGATATCAACAACACCCAGAAACACCGCCGGCTTCTCTGGGCCCGAGCTCATCTGAGATGGACTGACGCAGAGTGGAAAAGTGTCCTGTGGTCTGATGCGTCCACATTTCAAATTGATTTTGGAAATCATGGGCGTTGTGTCCTCCAGGCCAAAGAGGAAAAGGACTGTCCGGATTGTTATCAGTGCAAAGTCCAAAAGCCAGCATCTCTGATGGTGTGGGGGGGTGTTAGTGCCCATGGCAAGGGTAACTTACACATCTGTGAAGGCACCATTAATGCTGAAAAGTACATACAGGTTTTGGAGAAACATCTGCTGCCATCCAAGCAGCGTCTTTTTCAGGGACGTCCTGCTTATTTCAGCAAGACGATGCCGAGCCACATTCTGCACGTGTTACAACAGCGTGGCTTCGTAGTAAAAGAGTGCGGGTACTAGACTGGCCTGCCTGCAGTCCAGACCGTCTCCCATTGGAAATGTGTGGCGCATTATTAAGCACAAAATACGACAACGGATCCCCCGGACTGCTGAGCAACTGAAGTTGTACATCAAGCAAGAATGGGAAAGAATTCCACCTACAAAGCTTCAACAATTAGTGTCCTCAGTTCCCAAACGCTTATTGAGTGTTGTTAAAAGGAAAGGTGATGTAACACAGTGGTAAACACGCCCCTGTCCCAACTTCTTTGGAACGTGTTGCAGGCATCAAATTCAAAATGAGTGAATATTTGCAAAAAACAATAAAGTTTATTAGTTTGAACATTAAGTATCTTGTATTTGTAGTGTATTCAATTGAATATAGGTTGAAAAGGATTTGCAAATCATTGTATTCTGTTTTTATTTATGTTTTACACAACGTCCCAACTTCATCAGAATTGGGGTTGTAAGTTAACACATCTACAGCACACGTCTACAGCAGGGGTCTTTAATTAAAATTCAATAAGGTCCAGTTAGAGAACAATTCCTCAAGCGAAGGTCCAGAACATCATAATGTCTAACTTGTATCATGAAGTAGCCGAGTAGGAATATCAACATCTTGTACAGTCGACAAATGACTGTCAAATCAAATAAATTACAGTTCAGTCCGATTTCAACAATATTTATTGTAATTTTTCTCTTTTTAGATCACAGCATGTGAAATAACTTCCCTCTGATTTACTTTCTCCTCCGACTGCTGTGTCTCGCCTCGTCCCTCCCCTGTGTGCGCCGCTCACTCGAGTCTCAGAGCTCATCATAATGCACAGATCCGATTGGCTGAGTAGCATCACGTGTGATATTTACAATGCATGTGATAGGTCTGTGAGTCTCCCGGGCCACTAAAGCTATACTGTAAATGCTAGAACAGCTATGCCAATTAAAATAGGACCACCCCATTAAATGAAAGAATTCTCTGTATTTTATCGGTTATAGATCAGATCGCAGTCCACCTATTAGTCACCTCTGTTCTACAGGAAACTTAAATATGGTATTTTTGCAATTTTTAATGCACAATTTATATTTATTTGCTGAATTTATCACATTAGGGAAAAAAAGAAAATGTGTTTAAGCAGGTCTTTTTTCCAATATGTTAAGTTGTGCTTTGAAATGTGCAGCAGTGTGTTCTCTGTAGAGGATGTGTTAACATATTAATTACTTACATTTACATTTTAGAGTCATTGTATATTTATGTAGAATGTGTGTGTCTGTCTGTCTGCCCTGCGATGGCCTGGCGACCTGTCCAGGGTGTATCCTGCCTTTCGCCCAGTGACAGGTGGGATAGGCTCTAGCACCCCCCGCAACCCAGAGGAGAAGTGGCTTAGAAGATGTGTGTTTGTGTATTTATGTATATGTTGAGAGTTTTTAATATACATTTTTATATACAAAAAGGGAATGTCACAATCAGAAAAACATCAAAAAGTGGGGAAGTTGCCTGTGTTGCAAAACTCTTATCGGAGGCACATGTCAGGTTGTCCATATGCATTTCTGTGGTGTCATATATTGTCCATTTTTCCCCCTATTAACAAACACTTTTCATAAACACTCAAAAAATGGTAAGTTGTTTTTTTTCAGTATATGAATGTATCTCACAATTCCCACCTACTGTTCTATAAAAGGAGCTTCAATCTTAAACTAATTTTGTGTTATTGCTTTTTTGCTGGCCATCAGTTGTGTCCTTGTTATACTTGTCATTTTCCATGTCATGATCGTTTATATCTCCAAGGTACAGAACTTTGCATTCTTTGGGACCGGAAAAGCCCAGAATTTCTTTAACCACATTATCAAAATGCAAAAAGAATGCGGTTTGTTACATTTCCAAAAGATGCCTCCTCAGTCCCCCACATCCTCCAACACGGCCGCTGATGAGAAGTTTGTTTATTTCATTGTTTTGATCCTTACAAGATCAAAAAACTATTTGAGCAGGGGTGCCCAAACGTTTGCATAAGAATCTATGTGGAGGAGAATGAAATTCACTTGTGAATCAAAGAATCACTGAATCAGATGTTTGATTCACTGAAATGGCTAAACTGAATCCAACTTCTCATCAATGGTGCCATCTAGTGAATTGACTTCCACACTGCATGGTGAATTTCTCTCTGGATCCCTGCTAACTGCTTAGCTTCATGAAGGAGGTTTCGATAGAAGAGAAGAAAAGAAGTGCATCCTAAAACAGCAGATTTGAGGCAGGATCTTGACGTGTGGAGAAGGTCACCAGAGTGGGAGCAGTAGCCGAGTTTACATGCAGCCTGAGAATCCATTGATAGCTGATGAACAGCTCAATTGCAATAGAATGTGTCCATTTATACAACAGTTAGTTCCGGCCACGCAAGCTGATTGGTCGAGAAGCGTTCTAACAGCGCTGTTGTTTCGCCGTAATATCATGGGTTTTTCACAAAGACTACATCACTCCGCTGAGATGCTGTTGCTAAGCAACAACTTTGACAGCTGTAGGAGATGCTCAAGCCGTATGAATGTTTTTACTTCTTAGTTTGCCACAAACAGAAAAGGGACACTTTTAAGATCACATTTGACTGGCAGATGAGACGACACTAAATTCCCAAACTGTCAGTCGGTCTGTGTGGAGTTGGAGAACAAACTGCCGGTTGAGCAGCAAGTGGGTGGAGCTCATTACTCTGATGTAGCAACAAGCTGCTTGTTAAGCAGCTGTAATTTGGCGGAAGGAAATGCCAACATTAAAATATATTAAACGCTCCATTCACTGCCCAGTTTATTCGTTTCTTACTTTATTTATTTAACTCTTGTATAAAAGCAATAACTGTGACCCTATCTGGACTAAGTGGTCAACGACGATGACGATAATGATGGTGATGATGATAAAAGCAATAGAACACTCAAGGTCATGTGTTACCACTATAACATCACGACTGTGATGATCTATGTCAACCAAATCACAGCTGTTATGATGTTATTTCATGATATCACTCTCCCTCTCATGTACTATTGCTTAAGTATACACCTCAGTCAGAATAATCTAGTCCGATTGAGGCCATTCGGATTACAATTTCTATCCGATTGAACGAGGTGGGCAATCCTGTAAATATTTTGTTAAATAGAAGAATAATAGCCATGTAAACGCATTCCTGTATCTGATTTCATTCCCAATCGGAACGTTTAAGCGCTTCTGCGTCCCGTCATAGCGAAAGTTTATAATGTTCAAAATGGCAGGAGGAAAAACGGCCAACTTTTATTCAAAGTTTATTAAAGCATCAATTTAGTCTCTTCTTGAATGTTATAAACTTTTGAAATAACGCAAACTCACGTGCAGAACGTACCTAAACTTTCCTATAGGGAGTGTAAAGTGCATGTGAAGTACATTTTCCTGAGTCTGCCATCATTTTAAAGTAACTAAAAACACATTCATGGTCCCACATTCAGGGGCAGTCATTGCACTAGGTAGCTGCCTAGGACCCCCACCCCAGTCAGTATGCCACAAAGTAATGTTAGCTAGGTAAGTTTCTCACAGGTCTCACTTTTCGCTACTTGCCTGTTGCCCTTTACACTGTATGTAAATTTCAGGATGAATGGATTAAAAGAAATGGCCCCAAAATTACTTGGAAAAATGTCTGGTTCCATTGAAAAGTTGCATTAAAAGTGTGAAGTTGTCATTTTGGAGATACAAGGTTTTGTGTGTGTGTGTATATATATATATATATATATATGGGACAACATTCCTCTCCCAAAACACCAGCAACTGGTCTCCTCAATTCCCAGACATTTTCAGACTGTTGTTAAATAAGAGGGAGTGCGACACAATGGTAGAAACAGCCCTGTCCCAACTTTTTTGAGAAGCGTTGCTGCCATTGAATTCTAAATGAGTTAGTGTTTTTCATAAAATGGTAAACTGTCTCACTTTCAACATATGATATGTGTTCTGTGTAGTATTGTGAATAAAATATGGGTTTATGAGATTTGCAAATCATTGCATTCTGTTTTTATTTACATTTATTTACATTTTACACAGCATCCTAACTTTTTGGAATTGGGATTGTAGACACAAAGTTGTCTTTGGATTATTTCTTGGCTAAAGCTTCTAATGACAGTGAAATGTGTGGAAATGTGCACAACAGAGTAATATCACAGAACTGCCCATGAGTTGTTTTTTATTAAATATCAAGTCCAAAAATTGTGAATAGTTCCATAAAATAACATATAAAACAACAAGAGCGTGTGAGTACCAAAATATAATTTAAATCAGTTAAATATACTATAAATAAAATATAATGCTAAATCAATTCGGTGCTGCCATGCGCCACTAACATATCATCCAATCCTCAATGATTAGCAGGGCAAGAAGTAGTTGTTATTAAGCACACGTAGGAGTGTTCCGTAGGAGAATTCAAACATGCGTGGTCCGCTGAAGAGGTACGTGAAATCTGGAAAAGGACGTCAGATTTATCAAACAAGCTGGTTTATGTTTGTCCAATTTGACTGGTCAGATTATTTATACTGTTTATTAAATACTGACCCCTGTACTGGAAAGCTGCAGTAACTTTCCCGGTCATTCCTGGGAAGCTGTCTTCCACCCGTTTAGGGTAACCTTTGTCCATCTTCTTTGTGGTCTCATCATAGCTGTGAAATGTTTCCCTTAGTTAGTAACAGTCTATTAAAAAGCTCCTGTATTACCAAATATTCTGGTGTTTCCTACCTGTAGTAACGGTCATTAACAAAGAACAGCGTTTTTCCAGACTCCTGGTCATAAAGAGCGGCACTGATCTTCTTCACTTTAGGGGGCAGGCCTATGCTGCTGAGGGTCTTAGGAAACCCCTTTGCAATATCATAATCGTAGAGAGCCCAGACCTTCTGACCTGAGGGTCAAGACCAGACATCCACATTAATTCTTATGTAGTGAGATTTTGACTGTATCGTGCTAAATATTCCAGAAAAATATCAATCAAAATCCAGTTTAGTCAAAAAAACCATAGCTTTAGGACAAAAACCTCACCACTTATCTATGCTCTCTCATGATCTGCTTAACATTGTTCATTCTTACCTTTAAAGAGGTACACCAGGTCATCTGACGGACTCTCATAAGCAGCATCAATATTATCTGGAGCCTCAGGCCAGAAGCTCTTGATCAGATGTTGCTCAGACTCATAACTTAGCGGTTGTTTACGCCAGAAGAAGCTGAAAAACAGAATTCAGTATCAGGTGGTCAGATCTAAGTCAATTTAGGAGATGAATATGATGTCACAAACATGTTTTTTCTCTCAGTGCTTACGCATTCTTGAAGAACATTATCTCTCCTCGCAGCATCGTAACTGCATCCAGGACCAGGGTATCATCACAAGCATTAGGAGTGACTGGAGGTTTGGGGACAGGCCTCTCAGGTTTATCAGGGTTTGGACCTGTTTTAATTAAGGTTCCTTGTTAATTAATTATTGGAAATGTTTCATTTTCATTAAAAGTTTTCAACTGGTTACTACTCATTTAGACATTTCAGAAGCTTACCATAGAGGGCCTGAATTCCACTGACGTCATCTTGGGGCAGAAGAAAGTTCTCAACATCTCTGAAGCTGTACATCGGATACATCAAAGCACCAGGATCCCTGGAATGATCAAGGCCCAAGGAGTGTCCGAATTCATGGGCAGCCACCAAGAACAGGTTGTACCCTGCAATAGATGGCATACATGCTTTTATATTGTATATTATATTGTGGATGTTTTAGGTTTGATCAAATGTGACCGTTCTCACCTTTAGAAGAAGAGAAGGTAAATGTCTCATCATCATCAAAATGGGCGTCTCCACCAATGGCAGGACTTGGGACAAAGGCATGAGCTAAGAAACCACCTTCTCCTTCAAATGGGGAACCATCACCATGATCTGGAAGAAGAACACGTTTTATTTATTTCTGGGAACCGGAAGACGTGCATTTGTTGTATTTATAGAAAACTGACATTTCGTGTGTTAGCTTTGAAAGTGTTTTTGAACAATAATTTCTGCATCTATTCTTGAATTGTGAAATATTATAGGTGGGCTTTTACATTTACATTCTCCAGTCTACCTCATCAACAAGCACCTTTTTGACAGAATCTGATGCTGTAGTCTTCAGTAACAGGTACCAATATCATGGCCAAAGCTAAGACCAAGACCCAATCCCATTTCACCCCTTGCCGCTACTACTTAGCCCTTATTCCTCCGTTTTATGAGTTCACACCTAGAAGTAGGGTGTCCTGATTTTACTTGAGATAGAGGGGTAGGGTGAAGTTTTTGGGCTACTTGGCCTCAAACAGGTTTTTCTGAGACACACTCAAAACAGAGTGCTATATGATAACTGCTGTATTATCTTAGTTTCATGTCATCTTCTAATCCGCTTATCCTTCTGGGTCGCGGGGGGAGCTGGAGCCTATCCCAGCAGTCATCGAGTGGAAGGCAGGATGCACCCTGAATAGGTCGCGAGTCCATCACAGGTCTTCTTCATAACAAGCATAAAAACTGCTGATGTTTCATTAGCAAGCTAGCTAAATTCCCTGTTTTACCTTAAATGGACCATTGAAGGTGAAACAAACAATAAGCTCATTCTTCTCTTCTTTAAAGCCATATGATTCCCGAAATCTCACTGAGATTTGCTGAACCTTTGCTGAGGTTTGTCCCATTTTTTAGGGAAAGATTTCAACCTTTACCTCTTTATCTCAGTTCCAAGAGGCAAGGTGACACTTGGAAACAGGTTATGAGTAAAAATAAGAAATGGGATTTGGTGGGATGAAGTGGGAGACTGACCTCTGACAGGGAAGGAGATCATGATGTCGGCTACACCGCTGTAAATACGGCTGAACCTGAGGGGAGTAATGTCAGCCCAGACTTTTAAAGCTCTCCCAATAGAGCTGTCCACTTCTTCCTGAGTCATGTCAGAAGTGTAGTTCTCAATCCTGTGGAGAAAACAGCACACAGTATCTTATTCAATCCGTTTACCTTGTGATAAACAGAATGTAGCTGGCAGTTCCATTCAAATTGAAATGTATTTAATGAAGAGAAATCCAGATCCAAGAATGGAGGGGTACTCTGGCATGGATGAACCTTCTAGCATAGATAAGCTAGGGCTAAATCAGTGCTGATGCCGATTTAGACAATAAACAGAGAGAGCGTTTTCTTTTCTAGAAATCCAGGAGCCGACTCTCATCTGAGCCTTCAACAACCTGCTAAGTACCTGTAGGTCAGCTGTTTTTTTGTCCATTTGTAGCTTCCAGTAGCATCATTATAGCCAGCCACATCTGGAACCCCACAGCGAGGCTTCTTCATCACCTCCAGCGTCTCAGCGTCCAGAGTTCCGGTCACTTTCAGCCCAAAAAACTCCTGCATCTCACTCAGCTTCTCACTCATCTCACTGACTGAGTGGTCAGTGGACCGAGCGGACCGCGTGTGCTCCTCTTTCATGTTATACAACTTCTTCAGGTAGTTCTGGTGAAATTGACATGATCTGCCATCAAGAATTGAACTTAACTTGAAACATATTTTAAAGCTGCAGTCATTACATTTCTTACCTTTGCCAGGTCGTCCTCCTCCTTGCCAATATTTGCAGGTACTGGACCTGAGTGAGTCTTGATCACCAGGCCAATGAGAATGCAGAGCTGATAGAAAGCCTTCATCTTAGTTGTCCTTCAGAACTGTTCTTGTTCAAGTTTTGCTGTCTGCTTTTATATGATAAAGGATAAAACCTTGAGCAACACTTTGAGTCATACAATTAAGAAAGATAAGGACGCCAGGTGACTGTTTGCCATCAGGCCCACATCAAGACCTGTCTGAGCCCCTGTAAAATTCTTGTGAACAGGACCCACCCAAATAGCTACATACATTTTGTGCCCCTGCCTGATCTGTGCCAGGAATCTTTTTTATGATTGTGCTTTGTGTGAGTGTGGGAAAGCCTTTTTGTCTGATTTATGGTAGCATTTGCATATTGTATACAGGCAGATCACTACATAGGAATGCCATACAGAGGGGGGTGGAAAGCCTGAGTATGAGATGACCTATACATGTATAGTTTCACAGTTCAGTTTGCCCAGTGGTGAATCATCGCCCCGAGCCCTCTTCAATGACTTCTCTGAAGGCTCAATATGTTTGAGTAAAAAAGGATAAAAGTCATTTATTTTATTTGAAGTGGTTCAGTCTGACATCACATTGCAATCGTGCAATTGCCCCAGACTCTCTAAGGTATTCTAGCTGGCACTGGTATGTCAGGACTATATGCCTGAGTGTATCATGAGCGTTTGGTGTGCAAGCAGTATCAAGGTATTTTTGTTGAAACGATAGAATCTCTGATATTAACAACACATACACTCTGATATTAACAATACCCCTTTCAAGAAGGAAAAACTAGATACTGTGAGAAAAAGGCCACTACCACTTCACCGTGAGCTTCTTACTCAGGCAGCGCAACGGTATGTTCATCATTTTAAGTGATCAACTGGGAGCCTTCTAACTATTCCAGTTTCAACTGCTTCTGTGAAAAGGACGTTTTCTGCATTCAAACGTATTAAGACCTATGTGTTTAGTACACATTAGTACCCGATTATCTGCACTGGCTTTAGTCGCTGTTGAAAAGCCACTTCTTTTGGAATGGAAAGTCAAGAAGCAGCTTGATAATCGAGTCAAAGAACAGCTCTGGTGATTGAACTCTGTTTTTACTGCTGGCACTGTGACAGGACTGCTAGATAGATAATTAACAGTTCTGAAAGACTGTTGAACTACTAATGATTTGTTGACACCTGGGCAAGGTCTTTGCTCTTTGTGTGTAAGTATGACTGTAAATGATGCAGCATTTAGTCTTTGATTCGTTAATGTGGCAGTAGTTGTGCATATTACACGCCACTAATGTTACAATTGTATGCAAGTATCTTTACAGTGCGGTGATTTTAATTTGCCCAGTGAAGGCCAAAACCCAATAAGTACAGTCCACCACTGAGTTTGTCTTACAAAGGGGTAAAGATTTGGTCATTTATGAAAGATGTGATAAGCTAGTATGAATATTAAACCATCCCATGTTGTCAAACAGCATCAAATGAAAACTCTTTGCTAACAAAAACACATTTGCCGCTAACATTGACTTTCTCTGTATTCATGGCTGCTGCTGATTTAAGATCAAAAGAATTTGAAGTGTCTCTGCAGTTTGAGTTTTAGTGGCCTCCGGTTTTAAACTGTAGTGTTACAGGCACATTGCGAATTGAAGCTGGGTGAGTTTGCTGTATATCCAGCACCAATGAATGTAATGTTGAACACCATGAAACTATGTATACTGTAATTCTTCTATGCATTGTGTTTGAAATACAGCTATTACGAAGTTGTCTGGTTCCTTTCATCTGTGACTTTATAATGTATGTTGTCTAGGATAATATTATATTATATATTATAGCCTAATATATATATATATATAAAATCGCGTAATCATGGCCCAATATGTGGAATATTATAATAAAAGTTCATTATACATTATATTGAGCCCAGAATTTTTCTTTTTTTTTTACGTTAAGGAAACTTCATACCAGTGTGCCAAGCTTGTCCTAAATAGATAGACTACACTGAGTGTGGTTTGGTATTTTCTGGTATTCACAAACCTTCCCTGAAAAAGACGTCATCTGGATGGCTGCATATGTTGCTTCAAAACCTACATATGTCCTTCAGCATTAATAGTGCCTTCATAGATGTGAAAGTCACCCATATCTTGTGCACTAGTGCACCCCCATACCGTCATGGATACTAGCTTTTGAACTGTGCACTGATAACAAGCTGGATGGTCCCTCTCCTTTTTAGCCAGGAGGATGCGCCATCTATGATTTCCAAAAAAGTCAGACGGTCATACCACAGGATACTTTTCCACTTCTTGTCAGTCCATCTTAAAATAGCTCGGGCCCAGAGAAAGTGTTTCTTGATCTTGTTTGTGTATGGTTTCTTTGTTGCATAGTAGAGTTTTAACTTCCACTTGTGGGTGCAGCAACGAAATGTGTTCACAGACAATGTTTTCGGAAGTGATCCTGAGTCTATGCAGTGACTTCTACTACCGAATCTTGTCTGTTTTAATGCAGTGCTGTCTGAAGGCCCAAAGATCACAGCCCTCCGCTACTTGTCCCTGGCATGCAGAGATTTCTCAGGATTTTCAGTGTCTTCTGACGTCATGTACCATAGATAATGAAATCCCCAAGTTCTCTGCTATTTTACACTCCTCTTCCTGTCAAGCCTAATAACACCCCTGTGATAAAATTGCAGTAACACATGGCCTAAAGTGGCTTATTACACAGTGGCTTATAATTATACTACTTTTACTGCTCCTTCCCCAACTAATCCTACTACTCCTACTACTACAACTACTAATAATAATAATAAAAATAATACATTTAATAATAACAATTGTTAATAAACATTGACTGAGATTCATTAAAATGAATGTATGCAGCATGTTTAAATTCTAAGTTGGACAAAAAAAACACTGAACACTTTTTCCCCTGCATTTTCTCAACCAGTGCACCTTCCATGAACACCACCTGATTATTGGCTCCAAATAATTTGAGTTTGCTCTAAGGAATCTTATTTAGTATGGTACATTGACTCTTTTCTGTGGTTTTTGGTAAAGTGTCATTGGGCAGCTTTCTTAAGCAACACAACTGATCTGATTTCCATGCTCCTAACAATTTAGGTTTCCACGCTTCCAAAAGAAGCCCACCCTTTGCTGGTCTGAACTTGTCTATTTTCTGCAAAAGTCGAGCCATATATGCTTCAAGTCTTCACTCAAACCAGACAATGATTAAGAGCTTTTCATGATTTTCCATCGAAAAGTGATGGCAGTAGAAGAGCCGTAGAGCCGCATGCTGCCGACCCCTGAACTAGCGATGTTCACACCAAAATCAGAGAGCCTCTGCTTTAAGATCTGTATGCTGATGAAATCTGGACTGACATATAATAATAAAACCTATGAATCATCTACTATCTGAGCCATCTGCAAGTATTTAGTAAGTGTATTAACCAAGGTAGGTGTGGCACCTGCAGTGCTCTTCCCCTGCCTGTAGGCCAGGGGTCTTAATCCAAATGTTAAGAAAAGCCATTCTGTCCTTTTAAGAAAAGTCTTACCGCCTCAGGAGCCACAACACTTTATGTTCATTTTACCATCTTGGCTGTAAATATGTCTCAGTATGTAATAGTATTACTATGTAATGTACTAGTAAAGTCCATAATACTCAATAAATATAACATAAATGAAAACACAGATTTTTTCTGCTTTAATCTTTAGCTCAGCTACTGCTTTTCTCACATCTCTGGCAGGAAAACTTTCCTCAAAAGTGAGAGAGTTTCTTGTAAAATGTCTCTCAAAATTTGATGTTTTATGAGGCTGAAGTCAGTTTCTTATTGACAGCTTCTCATTCAAAATTTCCGATCCACCTTAAATGGCATCAGAATGTGACAGCCGCACCATTTAAGGTGGAAGATGAGTACAACTTTGGAATGTTTTAGTGTTTGACAGTTTCTCGTTGCAGACTAAATGTATCTGGAAACAGGTTGAATGTTTATATATGTAAATTTTTCCATCCGTCTCCAGATTATCAATGTTCGTCTTAAATCTTTCTCATTGCCTTTCCGTTAGCTACCAGCTAGGCGAATATATATATTACACATGAAACAAGCCCAACAATGGTCAATGGTCTATAATGAATGAAAGCCTTTATGTAATAAGATATATGGAATAATTTGGCTTGTATAATGAGTGTATACACATACACATTATATAGTGATTTCCCCAGTGATGCAAGACAAGGCTTTTAATTTCCGTTCAATACTTTTCTTATAGACACACTACCCTATTTCAAGGCACAAGTTCAAACTTCTGATCAGCCTCTTTGACTCACTTGTTCCATTTCTACTCTCTATAGTATTCCAGCTTCATACTGCACAAAATATTGGTATATAGTATCAACTCAACTCCATCCTCTAGAGCTGACGTCTCAAACCAGTGTTTGTTCTAGCATCTTACTTACCTGCCATATTACCCCACTGATCTGACTGTTACCCCACTTATCTGCCATATTCCCCCCACTTATCTGACTGTTATCCAACTTACCTGCCATATTACCCCACTTATCTGACTGTTACCCCACTTACCTGCCATATTACCCCACTTATCTGACTGTTACCCCACTTACCTGCCATATTACCCCACTTATCTGACTGTTACCATACTTACCTGCCATATTACCCCACTTATCTGACTGTTATCCAACTTACCTGCCATATTACCCCACTTATCTGACTGTTACCCCACTTACCTGCAATATTACCCCACTTATCTGACTGTTACCCCACTTACCTGCAATATTACCCCACTTATCTGACTGTTACCATACTTACCTGCCATATTACCCCACTTATCTGACTGTTACCCCACTTACCTGCCATATTACCCTACTTATTTGACTGTTACCTCACTGATCCCTTTCTCTCCCACTATACACCCTTTCACTGCTGCTGCACTCAGCACTTTAGCTTTAGACTCAGACTTTATTTACTAGTTTTTGCATATATCCACGTTGTAAAGGAAACAATGCACAATTCAACTGTTTGCGCTCCAAAACTGGTGGAAACAGTCCTTTGTGGCTTTTGTAAAAGTGGGTTAAGATCATAATGTGATATGCTCTGTTCTGTCCGCAACAAATTGGATGGTTGTTCCTGATGGTTCTTTTGTTTAATAGTTTGTTTTGTTTGTTAGTTTCCGGTGACATTTGGAAATATGCATGACACAATAATCTCACAGTATTTTTGCATCGTCCATGAAAATTTTATTAAAATTACAAAATGTAACACAGAGTTATAAATATTAAAAGGACAGGAAAAAAAGAGGGCCACTAAAAAACAGAAAACCAATAATTAAACTGTTAAAAATTATTTAAAGCTTTTAAATTACATATATTACTGTATAATTTACTCTGTTATTTACTCTATAATTTAGAAGTTCTTACAGCTCTACTGCACCACTGCCTGCGTGGTGTATAACCCTGAATGATTAGCACGGTAATAAGTAGCTGTTATAAGTCACTTGTAGGAGTCGTCCGTAGCCGAACTCAAACACGAGTGGTCCGCTGATGAGGTAGGTGAAATCTGAAAAAGATGGAGTACAAGACGTCAGAATCATCAAACAACGTCGTTTATTTGAGTCCAATTTGATGAGTCAGATCATTCAAGAGTTTTGCTAAATACTGACCCCTGTACTGGAAAGCTGCAGTAACTTTCCCGGTCATTCCCGGGAAGCGTTCTTCCACCCATTTAGGGTAACCTTTGTCCATCGTCTTCGTGGTCTCATCATAGCTGTGAAATGTTTTGATTAATTATTAAGAGTTTATGAAAAAGCTCCTTTATTTTCTTCACATAACGTTCTTATATTACCTGCCTGAAGTAATTACCAAACATTCTGGTGTTTCCTACCTGTAGTAACGTTTATTAACGAAGAACAGCGTCTTTCCAGTCTCCCGGTCATAAAGGGCGGCGCTGATCTTCTTCACTTTACGGGGCAGGCCCATGCTGCTGAGGGTCTTGGGAAACCCCTGTACAATATCGTAACCATTCACAGCCCAGACCTTCTGACCTGAGGATCAAGACCAGGCATCCACATTAATTCTCAGTCATTATATGAGTACATGTCACTTATGTGTATACAACAGCTGATTTAATAGTACGTCATACCACATTGAATAAAAGCACTAGAACACTCAAGGCTGTGTGCCACCTGACCTACACTGGCAGCAAATTGTAGCCGGTGTGTCTCTCTGCATAACACACACTCTATTCTATGGTCTACTGTTTAGTTAAAGCTGTGTTACCTTTAAAGAGGTACACCAAGTAATTCAATGGGCTCTCATAAGCAGCGTCGATATTATCTGGAGCCTCAGGCCATAAGCTCTTGATCAGACGTTGCTCAGGCTCAGAACTCTGTGGGTGATTACGCCAGTAAAAGCTGAAAAATAAAATTCAGTATCAGACGGTCAAACCTGACTCATTTCAGGAGCTTAAATTATTGTCCAAAACTTGTCTCAGTGCGTACCCTTTACTGAAGAACATCATCTCTCCACGGAACATCGTAACTGCATCCAGGACCAGTTTAGGGTCGCAGGCATTAGGGGTGACTGGAGGTGTGGGGACAGGCTTCTCAGGGTCCACAGGTTTATCAGGGTTTGGACCTGTTTTAATTAAGTTATTAATTATTGGACAATTGCATTCCTTTTGGTTCTAAGTTCTCGATGTTTCTAACACAGTTGATTACTATTTAATTAGCAATTTCAGAAGCTCACCATAGACAGCCTGAATTCTACTGATGTCGTCTTGGGGCAGAAGAAATTTCTTCACATCTCTGAAGCTGTACATGGAGAACATCAGAGCACCAGGATCACTGGAATGATCAAGGCCCAAGGAGTGTCCGAATTCATGGGCAGCCACCAGGAACAGGTTGTAGCCTGCAGAAGACCAATAGATGGCATGCATGCTTTTGAACTGTATATTGCATTGTGAATGTTTTAGGTTTGATCAAATGGGACCGTTCTCACCTTTAGAAGAAGAGAAGGTAAATGTCTCATCATCATCAAAATGGGTATCTCCACCAATGCCAGGAGCAGGGGCAAAGGCATGAGCCAGGATACCATTTGGTCCATCGAATGGAGACCTATCGCCATGATCTGGAAACAAGAAACATCTGCTTATTTTTGCTGAAGCTGAAGACGAGTGTTTAGTGTTTTAAGTGAAAATCAGATAATTAACTCGTGGCTACCACATAGTAAGTCATGGGAACAAGGTAAGTCATAATAATTAATTAAGTCAGACTTAACAAGATAATTAAGTCATAACCATGAGTCATGGAGACGTGGAGATGAGATAATTTAGTCATTGTTCTGACTTAAACTGTGGCAATTAAGTCATGGCTCTGACTGTGTAAGGCATTGGGATGAGATAACTAGGTCAAAGCCACGGCTCAGTAAGGCACGGAAATGATATAATGAAGTTCTGGCCATGGCTTATTAAGGTGGGAGAATGAGATAATGAAGATGATTAAGTTGTGGACATTCTCATGTCTTTTTTAAGAGCGAGTGTCAACATCCTGTCTCAACAACATCTACATCTTGCCTTGAATTGTGGAAGACAGTGAGGATGATGTAACTGTCTACACTAAACACGGGACTGAAATCTCCCTTCTGAGAGGAACGTAAGCTTATCAGCCACTAATTGTCAGTGTTGTTTTAGATTTTAGTGTCTGGTTTTTATCATTTCTACCCTGTCGACAAGAACCTGTTGAACAGAGCTGTCCACTGTCCTGCAGCAAGCTACTGGAAAGAATAACCTTGTCAAGAAATGGGTTCTATCTAAACAGTAAGGGGTACCAATATTAATGCTGACTCTTCAGAGGAGATTACTAGATGAAGCTGGAGACTGACCTCCGACAACGAAGGAGATCATGATATCGGCTTCACCGCTGTAAATGCGGGTGAACCTGAGGGGAGTGACGTCAGCCCAGACTTGGAAAGCTCTCTTAATGGAATGGTCCACTTCAGCCTGAGACATGTCAGGAGTGTAGTTCTCAATCCTGTGGAGAAAACACCATAAATCTTATCTTCACTGACCACTATTTACTTCTACCAGTTGAAATTGTTTTTGAGTTATTCAGCAGAACTCATAAATCTGGATCCAAGAAACACTGTAGCCTAACTTTTCTTGAGTTAGTGAGGATAGGCTAGAGCAGGGGTGTGAAACTGTGTCCCTTCCAGGCTACAGCTCTGCAGATTTTAGCACTCTTGTTGAATCTATTAGAGGAGGGAAAACTCTGATCTTCGCCCAGAAGGAACGCAGTTTGATACCCCTAAGCTAAAGAGTTTAAAGACACACTAGAGTTAAGAAGCAGACATCAATAGGATTCTTGCATGATACACAATGAGAGGAAGCTCTGGGCGCTTTACAAGGGCTAACATACCTGTAGGTCAGCTCGTTTTTAGTCCATCTGTAGCTTCCAGAAGCATCGACATACGCAGCCACATCTGGAACCCCACAGCGAGGCTTATGCATCACTTCCAGTGTCTCAGTGTCCAGAGTTCCGGTCACTTTCAGCCTGAAAAACTCCTGCATCTCCTTCAGCTTCTCACTCATCTCACTGACTGAGTGGTCAGTGGACCGAGCGGACCGCGTGTGCTCCTCTTTCATGTTGTAAAACTTCTTCAGGTAATTCTGGTGAAATTAACATGAGCTGCAGTTAGAAATCTGACTGAGTCAAAGCCAGTGCATTTCTGAGCTGCAGGAGTTACAGTTCTTACCTTTGCCAGGTCTTCGTCCTCTTCACCAATAGAGGGTGGTACTGGACCTGAGTGAGTCTTGATCACCAGGCCGATGAGAACGCAGAGCTGGTAGAACGCCTTCATGTTGCTGCTCTTTCTAGAAACTGATGCTGTTTGGAGTTCAGTGCCTGATTTTATACAATCAAAGACAAAAGACTGAGCAACACTTTGAGTCATACAGTAATGAAAAATGAGGAAGGAAGTCTGAGATCACTGGCGTAAATTCCTTTTAATATTCTACGATAACTGAGCAACAGGCTTCAGTTTTTTTTACTGACAATATTTACATAGCAGTCGGGATCCCTTGTGTGTTTGATCATTAATAGATCATACGTATATAAATATTTTTGAAGTGTTTTATCCAAAAAAGGATCAAATTTTACAGGCTAGGAATCACTAAACAAATGATTTATTTTTTACATCATGCCTACGACGCCCACAACAGGAATATTTTACTACGTCTACAAATATTTTATATTTATATTCATGCAACCCCAATTCCAATTGTGAGTAAAATGTAAATAAATGTAAATAAAAACAGAAAGCAGTGATTTTCAAATCCCATAAGCCCAAATTTTATTCACAATAGAACATAGAGCACATATCAGATGTTGAAACTGAGACATTTTACCATTTCATAAAAAACATTAACTCATTTAGAACTTGACGGCAGCAACGCATCTCAAAAAAGTTCAGACAGGGTCGTAACTACCATTCTGTCCCCTCTTCTTTAACAGCAGTCTGTAAACGTCTGGGAAGTAAAGAGACTAATTTAGGAGAGGAATGCTGTCTCATTCTTGTCTGATATAGATTTCCAGAATTATGTAAGGCCTTCCCTGAAAGAGACGTTGTCTGGATGGGAGCACAAGTTGTTCTGAAACCTCTACATACTGTTCAACATTGATAGAGGCTTTCCAGATGTGTAAGCTGCCCACGCCATAGACACTAATGCCACCCCAGACCATCAGAGACGCAGGCTTTTCAACTGTGTGCTGATAACAAGCTGGATGGTCCCTCTCCTCATTTTAAATGAGCTTTGACCCAGAGAAGATGGCAGCGTTTCTGCATTGTGTTGACATACGGCTTCTTCGTTGCATGATACAGTTTTAACTTGAATTTGTGGATTGTAGGGTGAACTGTGTCCAAAACAAATTATTTCTGGATGTGTTCCTGAGCCCGTGGAGTGATTTCCAGTACAGAATCATGCCTGCATTTACTGTAGTGCCCCTCAGAGCCGGAAGATCACAAGCATCCAATACTGACCCTCTGCCGTGTCCCTTGAGTGCAGGGATTTCTCCAGGTTCTCTGAATCTTTTGATCATATTATGTATTGTAGATGGCGGGATTTCTAAAGTCTTTACAATTTTACATTGAGGAACATTTTTTCACAGATTGGTGAACCTCTGCCCATCTTTGCTTCTGAGAGACACTGTATCTCTAAAATGCTCTTATAATGCTTTTATACCTTCAGCTGTTTTCTATGGGTACTGTTAACTTTTCCAGCCTTTTTTTCCTTGTCCCAACTTTTTTGAGATGCATTGCTGTCATCAAGTTTTAAATGAGTTAGTGTTTTTCATGAAATGGTAAAATGTCTCAGTTTCAACATCTGATATGTGCTCTATGTTCTATTGTGAGTAAAATAAAAATGTGAGTTTATGACTTTTTCATATCATTGTATTCTGTTTTAATCCACATTTATTTCTATTTTACACAGCGTCCCAAATACTTTGGAATTGGGGTATTTAGAGAAAGATTAATTACAACCCCTGCTGACAGGAACAAAGTTTTATTACACACTTCTATCTCCTAAGACTGGCTTAACCACTTCCCATTGAAGTCCCTGTAGAGAATAATAAGTCTTAGTATGTAACAAGGGATTTTAGGGGGTTCATATACTAAGTATCAGTTGCAGAACTGGAAAAATGATGTGTTTTGTTGTGAAGGATGAGTTTGAACAGAGTTACTATGGATGATGTTTTTTGGTATAGTGAGGCTATTTTGGCTGGGGAAATCCAGCTGGCTGGTGTGCTTTAAATTTAGCTTCCTTCATCATCTGTTAGTGTGTAATGATGTAAATCATACAGGTCAGTTGACTGCTACTGTGTTTCTCGTCTTTAATTGGAACTATTGCACAGTCTGTCTGATGAGGTGTTACTGGAGGCTTTTCCTAAGAAATTATTGATCTCATTTCCGTGCTAATGAAAGAAGCCCAACTCAGCAGGTTTGTTTCTTACCAAAGTTGACCATATATGTTGCTTCTTCATGGCAAAGTGGTGATTAAGAGCCTCTCATACATCACGTCTTCAGTGGCATAAAGAAGTATTACAATGTCAAATTAAAAACAAATTTTAAAGAGGTTTAAATTTTTTCTTACTTCTTACATTTTCTTTTGGGAATTTAAAGGTTGATACTTTTTTTTTTCATCTCCTTTACAGATATTGCAAAGCATACGTAAGGCATCCTTGCAAAATCAAGAAAAATCATTGCAAATATTTTGTTGAATTAAAGGATTTCCAAAAGCTGAAAGTATAGGGACAAAAAATACTCCAAAATAAATAGTTTCTTCACCAGCATTTAATATTAAGATCCGTATCACAATTAATAATTGTATCTTAAAAAAAAAACCCAGAAAGATATTAAATATGGAATAACTTTTTTTTTTAATGACATAATTTTTAAAACATTTTTTATTTTACAATGTTTAGTGTTTAGTGTAACCTGGCTAAGCCATTCTTAGGTGATAGAAGTGTGTAATAAATGATCAAACACACAAGGGATCCCGACTGCTATGTAAATATTGTCAGTAAAAAAACAAAATGTGCCAAAGTTGAAGCCTGTTGCTCAGTTATCGTAGAATATTAAAAGGAATTTACGCCAGTGATCTCAGACTTCCTTCCTCATTTTTCATTACTGTATGACTCAAAGTGTTGCTCAGTCTTTTGTCTTTGATCGTATAAAATCAGGCACTGAACTCCAAGCAGCATCAGTTTCTAGAAAGAGCAGCAACATGAAGGCGTTCTACCAGCTCTGCGTTCTCATCGGCCTGGTGATCAAGACTCACTCAGGTCCAGTACCACCCTCTATTGGTGAAGAGGACGAAGACCTGGCAAAGGTAAGAACTGTAACTCCTGCAGCTCAGAAATGCACTGGCTTTGACTCAGTCAGATTTCTAACTGCAGCTCATGTTAATTTCACCAGAATTACCTGAAGAAGTTTTACAACATGAAAGAGGAGCACACGCGGTCCGCTCGGTCCACTGACCACTCAGTCAGTGAGATGACTGAGAAGCTGAAGGAGATGCAGGAGTTTTTCAGGCTGAAAGTAACCGGAACTCTGGACACTGAGACGCTGGAAGTGATGCATAAGCCTCGCTGTGGGGTTCCAGATGTGGCTGCGTATGTCGATGCTTCTGGAAGCTACAGATGGACTAAAAACGAGCTGACCTACAGGTATGTTAGCCCTTGTAAAGCACCCAGAGCTTCCTCTCATTGTGTATCATGCAAGAATCCTATTGATGTCTGCTTCTTAACTCTAGTGTGTCTTTAAACTCTTTAGCTTAGGGGTATCAAACTGCGTTCCTTCTGGGCGAAGATCAGAGTTTTCCCTCCTCTAATAGATTCAACAAGAGTGCTAAAATCTGCAGAGCTGTAGCCTGGAAGGGACACAGTTTCACACCCCTGCTCTAGCCTATCCTCACTAACTCAAGAAAAGTTAGGCTACAGTGTTTCTTGGATCCAGATTTATGAGTTCTGCTGAATAACTCAAAAACAATTTCAACTGGTAGAAGTAAATAGTGGTCAGTGAAGATAAGATTTGTGGTGTTTTCTCCACAGGATTGAGAACTACACTCCTGACATGTCTCAGGCTGAAGTGGACCATTCCATTAAGAGAGCTTTCCAAGTCTGGGCTGACGTCACTCCCCTCAGGTTCACCCGCATTTACAGCGGTGAAGCCGATATCATGATCTCCTTTGTTGTCGGAGGTCAGTCTCCAGCTTCATCTAGTAATCTCCTCTGAAGAGTCAGCATTAATATTGGTAGCCCTTACTGTTTAGATAGAACCCATTTCTTGACAAGGTTATTCTTTCCAGTAGCTTGCTGCAGGACAGTGGACAGCTCTGTTCAACAGGTTCTTGTCCACAGGGTAGAAATGATAAAAACCAGACACTAAAATCTAAAACAACACTGACAATTAGTGGCTGATAAGCTTACGTTCCTCTCAGAAGGGAGATTTCAGTCCCGTGTTTAGTGTAGACAGTTACATCATCCTCACTGTCTTCCACAATTCAAGGCAAGATGTAGATGTTGTTGAGACAGGATGTTGACACTCGCTCTTAAAAAAGACATGAGAATGTCCACAACTTAATCATCTTCATTATCTCATTCTCCCACCTTAATAAGCCATGGCCAGAACTTCATTATATCATTTCCGTGCCTTACTGAGCCGTGGCTTTGACCTAGTTATCTCATCCCAATGCCTTACACAGTCAGAGCCATGACTTAATTGCCACAGTTTAAGTCAGAACAATGACTAAATTATCTCATCTCCACGTCTCCATGACTCATGGTTATGACTTAATTATCTTGTTAAGTCTGACTTAATTAATTACTATGACTTACCTTGTTCCCATGACTTACTATGTGGTAGCCACGAGTTAATTATCTCATCCACATGCCTTAGTACATTGTGGCCACACATTATTTTTTTGTAGAAAATAAATGTTAATTCAGCACAAAATCTCATTTTTCTCTTTAAACACTAAACACTCGTCTTCAGCTTCAGCAAAAATAAGCAGATGTTTCTTGTTTCCAGATCATGGCGATAGGTCCCCATTCGATGGACCCAATGGTATCCTGGCTCATGCCTTTGCCCCTGCTCCTGGCATTGGTGGAGATGCCCATTTTGATGATGATGAGACATTTACCTTCTCTTCTTCTAAAGGTGAGAACGGTCCCATTTGATCAAACCTAAAACATTCACAATGCAATATACAATTCAAAAGCATGCATGCCATCTATTGGTCTTCTGCAGGCTACAACCTGTTCCTGGTGGCTGCCCATGAATTCGGACACTCCTTGGGCCTTGATCATTCCAGTGATCCTGGTGCTCTGATGTTCTCCATGTACAGCTTCAGAGATGTGAAGAAATTTCTTCTGCCCCAAGACGACATCAGTAGAATTCAGGCTGTCTATGGTGAGCTTCTGAAATTGCTAATTAAATAGTAATCAACTGTGTTAGAAACATCGAGAACTTAGAACCAAAAGGAATGCAATTGTCCAATAATTAATAACTTAATTAAAACAGGTCCAAACCCTGATAAACCTGTGGACCCTGAGAAGCCTGTCCCCACACCTCCAGTCACCCCTAATGCCTGCGACCCTAAACTGGTCCTGGATGCAGTTACGATGTTCCGTGGAGAGATGATGTTCTTCAGTAAAGGGTACGCACTGAGACAAGTTTTGGACAATAATTTAAGCTCCTGAAATGAGTCAGGTCTGACCGTCTGATACTGAATTTTATTTTTCAGCTTTTACTGGCGTAATCACCCACAGAGTTCTGAGCCTGAGCAACGTCTGATCAAGAGCTTATGGCCTGAGGCTCCAGATAATATCGACGCTGCTTATGAGAGCCCATTGAATTACTTGGTGTACCTCTTTAAAGGTAACACAGCTTTAACTAAACAGTAGACCATAGAATAGAGTGTGTGTTATGCAGAGAGACACACCGGCTGCAATTTGCTGCCAGTGTAGTTCAGGTGGCACACAGCCTTGAGTGTTCTAGTGCTTTTATTCAATGTGGTATGACGTACTATTAAATCAGCTGTTGTATACACATAAGTGACATGTACTCATATAATGACTGAGAATTAATGTGGATGCCTGGTCTTGATCCTCAGGTCAGAAGGTCTGGGCTGTGAATGGTTATGATATTGTACAGGGGTTTCCCAAGACCCTCAGCAGCATGGGCCTGCCCCGTAAATTGAAGAAGATCAGCGCCGCCCTTTATGACCGGGAGACTGAAAAGACGCTGTTCTTCGTTAATAAACGTTACTACAGGTAGGAAACACCAGAATGTTTGGTAATTGCTTCAGGCAGGTAATATAAGAACGTTATGTGAAGAAAATAAAAGAGCTTTTTCATAAACTCTTAATAATTAATCAAAACATTTCACAGCTATGATGAGACCACGAAGACGATGGACAAAGGTTACCCTAAATGGGTGGAAGAACGCTTCCCGGGAATGACCGGGAAAGTTACTGCAGCTTTCCAGTACAGGGGTCAGTATTTAGCAAAACTCTTGAATGATCTGACTCATCAAATTGGACTCAAATAAACGACGTTGTTTGATGATTCTGACGTCTTGTACTCCATCTTTTTCAGATTTCACCTACCTCTTCAGCGGACCACTCGTGTTTGAGTTCGGCTACGGACGACTCCTACAAGTGACTTATAACAGCTACTTATTACCGTGCTAATCATTCTGGGTTATACACCACGCAGGCAGTGGTGCAGTAGAGCTGTAAGAACTTCTAAATTATAGAGTAAATTATTCAGTTACACATTTTATTTAACTGTCTTAAGTTAAATTTCAGTTGTGATGAAATCTTGTTGTGTTTCATGTTCTTTGTCTTTGTAATTGAATGAATTACAATTTAATAAATGAGATGCATGTTTTTAATTTAATAAAATGCTCAATGACACTTTAAAAGTACTGTGAGATTTGTTATTTTTGGTCTGTTCTTTATTTCACCACGTATGCATCTTACCACTGTGCTCATTAGGTACACCTACTTTGGATCTACACTCACTGTCCAAATTAATGCACTTTGTATTTCTACAATTACAAGAAAATACTCAGAAACAGGCTTTAGAAACAGTAAAGAAGCAAGAGAATGACTGAACCTCTGAGAGTACAATGGCTTTTTAACTGCTAATACATTCTTCAATCTGCCAAAAGGACACCTAGACCTCACCAATGGAGTTCACTGAAACCAATCAGAGAACCAAGAGATGGAAGAGCTTTATTTTAACTACAAGGATGTGGCTTAGAGCTGACTGTGCTTCTAATGTGCAAGCTCCATTTGGGGTTGGGGAAAAACAATCAAACCATCCAACTTTCAAAAATAACTTGAATAATGCCACTTGTCTTCAAAGAAAACATCAGGAACCAGTTTCAGATGCTGAACTGATAAAATTCAGAGAGGCTAAAGATAAAATTCAAAGAGCTCATCAAAGATGAATCAGAGAGGAACCTGGAAAGCATGAATAGAGAAAAAAAATGACAGAAAAGCAAAACAAAGAAGGATGAAGATCTTTCAACAAAACTACATTTCAGAGACCCTTTAAGGACAAAGGCTGATACTAAAACATCTGTAAAGATTAAGTAACTGTAAGTGAACATGGGAAAACATCACTGTTTTCCGAAACTATGAGGGATCAATAGTAACTGTCAGCTTCAGTGGGTTCAGATCATTAAGAGATGTGATCAGATACTCTATCATGAGGAACTTTTAGAATAGGGAAAACATTTAGGGAAATGGAAAATAAGAGCAGTTCCACATTGGCTAAGGAGTTAGACAGGGCTGCCAATTATCAGCGTAATGGTTTATCCTGAATATGCTGAATGTATACTAAGAGAAGCAGGACTGGAGGAAGATGATCACGGACTCAAGATTGATGGAAGAACATGCAGATGATACAACACTTATACTGGATTATTCATCATCATTATCAGTTTTGATTATTCACTGACCAGGCTTCGGCTGGCTAGTTAGTCAGTAAGTCCGTCAGTAAGTTAGTTAAACAGGATAAAACGACTCCAACGACACCCGTTGATCCTGGTCACACTGCAATAAGGTCTTGTTCAGAAAGCCCAAATCCTTTTTCTTTTTGGCATATCCAGATTAATGTTTGATAGTCTGGATAGCAAAAATCCACATGAAATCCAATTCCATTCTACTCCATTCCAACGTTTCAATTCAGATTTTTACAGATACATGTCAGTCTGGACGGCCTGAACACTCAAATCGGATTTCATAGTTTATTTGTATCACTCACAAGATGTCAGTGATGTCAAATTACAGATGCTAAAGATGCTGGGATTCAAGGAGAGTGTCAAACATTTATGCTTACATCAGTAAACACCAGTTTTTAAGAGCCTGGAGGATGAGATGTTTTACCTCCGTTTCTCCTGCATCTGTGTTTGGAACCCACATCACCAGCATTGCTATGCAGCTATTGACACCGATGTCTACCACATCAACCCATGCAGATAGGCTGGTGATGTCTGGACACACAAATCCGATCTGATCACTTACAGATTACAGCATAGACAGTCGTCTCAAAAGACCTGATTTAAGAAACAAATCTGATGTGCCTGCAGTCTGAACAGAGCCCAAGAGTCTCTTTTTTATCTACAGGCAGCCTGACGTCAATTGACGTTTGTGCACAATCATTCAATATCAGAATGATACAGTTTCAGGCCCCAACAACAAATGTGGACTGAAAAATGGAAAAGCTTTCCGATGAAGCTCAAAAATGGACAAGACCTGCTAACAAGACTGTCATGCCAAGTCTGGAAATGAGAAGGAGCATGGTCTTCCAAACAAGGATCAAACAAATGATTGGCTGATTAACTTCATGCAGCCAAAGCAATGTCTGTATTTCTAGACATCCCTTAATTGAATTCTTCAAAATGTTGCACCATGAGATGAAAGTGCTCCATTTCAATTGCAAAGACATAGCCTGGAGCTGATTGTGGAGCAGATCTCAAATATTCTAATATGTAAGCTTCAACTGAAGCTGAGAAAATACAATTAAACCATCACACTTCCAAAATATGACCGGGAGAACCTGCCACCTGTCTTCAAAGAAAAAATCAATAACTCATTTCCGATGATGGACATAACTGATAAAGATCTAGAGGAGCTTTGGCTGGAACAAAGACGACCTAGGAACAGTGAAAATGAGAAAGATGTCAAAGTGGGTGACAGAAGATACAAAAAAGAGAAAATAAGGCAAAATATTTTAAGAGAACCAAAGAACTAAACCGTTAATTTCAGAGAGTGTCCAGGACAACAATCAGTACTACTAAAACAGAAAATAAAGGATTGTTTTCCAGCAAATATATGAGATCAAAAATATATTTCAGCCTTGAGTGGGTGTATTAAGAAGTTAAGCAAGTTAAGCAGTGAAAAAGCCATTGTACACTCAGAGGTTCAGTCATTCTCTTGCTTCTTTACTGTTTCTAAAGCCTGTTTCTGAGTATTTTCTTGTAATTGTAGAAATACAAAGTGCATTAAATTGGACAGTGAGTGTAGATCCAAAGTAGGTGTACCTAATGAGCACAGTGGTAAGATGCATACGTGGTGAAATAAAGAACAGACCAAAAATAACAAATCTCACAGTACTTTTAAAGTGTCATTGAGCATTTTATTAAATTAAAAACATGCATCTCATTTATTAAGTTGTAATTCATTCAATTACAAAGACAAAGAACATGAAAAACAACAAGATTTCATCACAACTGAAATTTAACTTAAGACAGTTAAATAAAATGTGTAACTGAATAATTTACTCTATAATTTAGAAGTTCTTACAGCTCTACTGCACCACTGCCTGCGTGGTGTATAACCCAGAATGATTAGCACGGTAATAAGTAGCTGTTATAAGTCACTTGTAGGAGTCGTCCGTAGCCGAACTCAAACACGAGTGGTCCGCTGAAGAGGTAGGTGAAATCTGAAAAAGATGGAGTACAAGACGTCAGAATCTTCAAACAACGTCGTTTATTTGAGTCCAATTTGATGAGTCAGATCATTCAAGAGTTTTGCTAAATACTGACCCCTGTACTGGAAAGCTGCAGTAACTTTCCCGGTCATTCCCGGGAAGCGTTCTTCCACCCATTTAGGGTAACCTTTGTCCATCGTCTTCGTGGTCTCATCATAGCTGTGAAATGTTTTGATTAATTATTAAGAGTTTATGAAAAAGCTCTTTTATTTTCTTCACATAACGTTCTTATATTACCTGCCTGAAGTAATTACCAAACATTCTGGTGTTTCCTACCTGTAGTAACGTTTATTAACGAAGAACAGCGTCTTTCCAGTCTCCCGGTCATAAAGGGCGGCGCTGATCTTCTTCAATTTACGGGGCAGGCCCATGCTGCTGAGGGTCTTGGGAAACCCCCGTACAATATCGTAACCATGCACAGCCCAGACCTTCTGACCTGAGGATCAAGACCAGGCATCCACATTAGTTCTCAGTCATTATATGAGTACATGTCACTTATGTGTATACAACAGCTGATTTAATAGTACGTCATACCACATTGAATAAAAGCACTAGAACACTCAAGGCTGTGTGCCACCTGAACTACACTGGCAGCAAATTGTAGCCGGTGTGTCTCTCTGCATAACACACACTCTATTCTATGGTCTACTGTTTAGTTAAAGCTGTGTTACCTTTAAAGAGGTACACCAAGTAATTCAATGGGCTCTCATAAGCAGCGTCGATATTATCTGGAGCCTCAGGCCATAAGCTCTTGATCAGACGTTGCTCAGGCTCAGAACTCTGTGGGTGATTACGCCAGTAAAAGCTGAAAAATAAAATTCAGTATCAGACGGTCAGACCTGACTCATTTCAGGAGCTTAAATTATTGTCCAAAACTTGTCTCAGTGCGTACCCTTTACTGAAGAACATCATCTCTCCACGGAACATCGTAACTGCATCCAGGACCAGTTTAGGGTCGCAGGCATTAGGGGTGACTGGAGGTGTGGGGACAGGCTTCTCAGGGTCCACAGGTTTATCAGAGTTTGGACCTGTTTTAATTAAGTTATTAATTATTGGACAATTGCATTCCTTTGGTTCTAAGTTCTCGATGTTTCTAACACAGTTGATTACTATTTAATTAGCAATTTCAGAAGCTCACCATAGACAGCCTGAATTCTACTGATGTCGTCTTGGGGCAGAAGAAATTTCTTCACATCTCTGAAGCTGTACATGGAGAACATCAGAGCACCAGGATCACTGGAATGATCAAGCCCCAAGGAGTGTCCGAATTCATGGGCAGCCACCAGGAACAGGTTGTAGCCTGCAGAAGACCAATAGATGGCATGCATGCTTTTGAACTGTATATTGCATTGTGAATGTTTTAGGTTTGATCAAATGGGACCGTTCTCACCTTTAGAAGAAGAGAAGGTAAATGTCTCATCATCATCAAAATGGGCATCTCCACCAATGCCAGGAGCAGGGGCAAAGGCATGAGCCAGGATACCATTGGGTCCATCGAGTGGGGACCTATCGCCATGATCTGGAAACAAGAAACATCTGCTTATTTTTGCTGAAGCTGAAGACGAGTGTTTAGTGTTTAAAGAGAAAAATGAGATTTTGTGCTGAATTAACATTTATTTTCTACAAAAAAATAATGTGTAGCCACAATGTACTAAGGCATGTGGATGAGATAATTAACTCGTGGCTACCACATAGTAAGTCATGGGATGTCCTGCAGCAAGCTACTGGAAAGAATAACCTTGTCAAGAAATGGGTTCTATCTAAACAGTAAGGGGTACCAATATTAATGCTGACTCTTCAGAGGAGATTACTAGATGAAGCTGGAGACTGACCTCCGACAACGAAGGAGATCATGATATCGGCTTCACCGCTATAAATGCGGGTGAACCTGAGGGGAGTGACGTCAGCCCAGACTTGGAAAGCTCTCTTAATGGAATGGTCCACTTCAGCCTGAGACATGTCAGGAGTGTAGTTCTCAATCCTGTGGAGAAAACACCACAAATCCTATCTTCACTGACCACTATTTACTTCTACCAGTTGAAATTGTTTTTGAGTTATTCAGCAGAACTCATAAATCTGGATCCAAGAAACACTGTAGCCTAACTTTTCTTGAGTTAGTGAGGATAGGCTAGAGCAGGGGTGTGAAACTGTGTCCCTTCCAGGCTACAGCTCGGCAGATTTTAGCACTCTTGTTGAATCTATTAGAGGAGGGAAAACTCTGATCTTCGCCCAGAAGGAACGTAGTTTGATACCCCTAAGCTAAAGAGTTTAAAGACACACTAGAGTTAAGAAGCAGACATCAATAGGATTCTTGCATGATACACAATGAGAGGAAGCTCTGGGCGCTTTACAAGGGCTAACATACCTGTAGGTCAGCTCGTTTTTAGTCCATCTGTAGCTTCCAGAAGCATCGACATACGCAGCCACATCTGGAACCCCACAGCGAGGCTTATGCATCACTTCCAGCGTCTCAGTGTCCAGAGTTCCAGTCACTTTCAGCCTGAAAAACTCCTGCATCTCCTTCAGCTTCTCACCCATCTTACTGACTGAGTGGTCAGTGGACCGAGCGGACCGCGTGTGCTCCTCTTTCATGTTGTAAAACTTCTTCAGGTAATTCTGGTGAAATTGACATGATCTGCCATCAAGAATTGAACTTAACTTGAAACATATTTTAAAGCTGCAGTCATTACATTTCTTACCTTTGCCAGGTCGTCCTCCTCCTTGCCAATATTTGCAGGTATTGGACCTGAGTGAGTCTTGATCACCAGGCCAATGAGAATGCAGAGCTGATAGAAAGCCTTCATCTTAGTTGTCCTTCAGAACTGTTCTTGTTCAAGTTTTGCTGTCTGCTTTTATATGATTAAGGATAAAAGCTTGAGCAACACTTTGAGTCATACAATTAAGAAAGATAAGGACGCCAGGTGACTGTTTGCCATCAGGCCCACATCAAGACCTGTCTGAGCCCCTGTAAAATTCTTGTGAACAGGACCCACCCAAATAGCTATGTACATTTTGTGCCCCTGCCTGATCTGTGCCAGGAATCTTTTTTATGATTGTGCTTTGTGTGAGTGTGGGAAAGCCTTTTTGTCTGATTTATGGTAGCATTTGCATATTGTATACAGGCAGATCACTACATAGGAATGCCATACAGAGGGGGGTGGAAAGTCTGAGTATGAGATGACCTATACATGTATAGTTATTTTTCACAATATATATTTTTATGTGGATTTCTACAAGTGCCAGGAGTCATTTAACATCATGTTTATATCAATATAAATAGTTCTTTGACTTAGAAGCTGACAAGAACCCATGGCAAGTGTATAATAGCCTACCTTTTCTCAGGCAATTAATTAAATTAGATTATTTAGCTAGTAATGAAACTGATTAGTTGTCAGCAGGCAAGCTTGGTAGGTTTGCCCAGTGGTGAATCATCACCCTGAGCCCTCTTCAAGGACTTCTCTGAAGGCTCAATATGTTTGAGTAAAAAAGGATAAAAGTCATTTATTTTATTTGAAGTGGTTCAGTCTGACATCGCATTGCAATCGTGCAATTGCCCCAGACTCTCTAAGGTATTCTAGCTGGCACTGGTATGTCAGGACTATATGCCTGAGTGTATCATGAGCGTATTTCGGTCACTTTCAGCCTGAAAAACTCATCTCACTCATCTCACTGACTGAGTGGTCAGTGGACCGAGCGGACCGCGTGTGCTCCTCTTTCATGTTGTAAAACTTCTTCAGGTAATTCTGGTGAAATTAACATGAGCTGCAGTTAGAAATCTGACTGAGTCAAAGCCAGTGCATTTCTGAGCTGCAGGAGTTACAGTTCTTACCTTTGCCAGGTCTTCGTCCTCTTCACCAATAGAGGGCAGTACTGGACCTGAGTGAGTCTTGATCACCAGGCCGATGAGAACGCAGAGCTGGTAGAACGCCTTCATGTTGCTGCTCTTTCTAGAAACTGATGCTGTTTGGAGTTCAGTGCCTGATTTTATACAATCAAAGACAAAAGACTGAGCAACACTTTGAGTCATACAGTAATGAAAAATGAGGACACGGCGTCCGTAGTTTCCAAAAAGAATTTTAAATCTTGATTCATCTGACCACAGAACAGTTTTCCTTCTTGCTTCAGTTCATTTTAAATGAGCTTTGACCCAGAGAAGACGGCAGCGTTTCTGCATTGTGTTGACATACCGCTTTTTCGTTGCATGAAACATGTTGCATGATTAACTTGAATTTGTGGACTGTAGGGCGAACTGTGTCCAAAGACAAATGATTTCCGGACGTGTTCCTGAGCCCGTGGAGTGATTTCCAGTACAGAATCATGCCTGTTTTTACTGCAGTGCCCCTGAGGACTGCTCTAGGGTTCGAACCTGCGACCTTCCGGTCACGAGGCTGGTTCCCTAACCTCCAGCCCACGACTGCCCCCCAATATGGAATAACTTTAATATTTTGAAACAAGGACACTATTTTTTATTTCTAGTTGAAGGTTCATTCTGTACTTTACTGCCTGTACATTTCAGTAGTGTAACTACACCTTGAGGTATGACATCCATAAAGTAGAGAATTCTTTTGGAGTGCTGGAGAAGTTGTATGGAGATAATACACTTGGAATTATTGAACAGGAGTCCCGAGAGTTAAATAACTCCATAACTATGAAACTAATTATCAAAGAAGATTGAATTATTTTTGTAAAAGATATCACATAAAATTAAGCATAAAACTGCTCAAAAATAAGAGAATTTGTGCAGGTTTGCATGATAATTTATCAATATTGTAGTTGCACATTAATAAAACGGTCAAACTGCCTGGTCAATTATTTGCGCACATTCTCAGTTTGGACCTGTATCCACTGGCATCACGTTCACCATTAGAACTCAAGCTCCAAGAGGTTTGATGTTGATATTAAAACTCTGAGAAAGTTCTAATCATGTACTTCTTCACTGTTCAGGTTGTAGACCCCCCAAGCTGTGCTGAAGGTGTGGACACCTTGGTGTGGACATATCCTGTCTTGGCTCATTGCCCAGTGTTGCATGTACCACAATGATGAGGTAACTGGTGGGAGATGTGACCAGTGAAAAATGGATCATCATATTTACTAAGAAAGCTGAGCATCCAGGTTACGTACAGTAGTTCCCTCATCTGTCATGTCGCATATGATTTTGTCAGCATCATGAGTGTCTTCTGATTGGTCAAACCAAACTACATATAATACTGGGCTTCCTCGAGGAGAGGTTTGGAAAGGGTTAAACAAACACACTAACATCCAGAAAATCACTACTATATATATATATATATATATATATATATATATATATATATATATATCATTGTTAATTAATATTCTATACATTTTGTTTATCCAAATATTAACACTTTTTCATCGCAGTGTTTACATATATTGTTGCCTAGTTGTGGTGTGAGTGCAGGCTGCAGCGTTTTGTTTGGTGTTTGTTTATCTGCAGTCCACATTTTCAGTTTTAAGAGTAGTAGAGCGTTTGTGTTTTTCAGGAGCACCTTGACTATATTATTATTGTGGCGTGGCAAAATCAGAAAGGAGTGCATGTGGATTTTAGGCTGTTTGTGGCACTTGTTATTCCTTTACAGGGAATTCTGAGTTTTTCAGTAAATCTTAGTTAGACTTGATCTTCAAATTGTCTGAGTCCTTGGAAACCCCCCCTAATACCTGTACCTAATAAAGTGGCCGGTGAGTGTATATTAAATTGAACCACTTATGGTTCAAATGGGTGTGTTACTAAAGGAAGAGCTGTGTTTGTTCTTCTGTTGTTATCAACAATCACACTGCAAAACAATATACGGCTCCTCGTAATAAGTTTTTTCTTATTATAATTCATAAAAGCATGACCAATACCCGCATAATATCTGCTCATTGGTGGTCCAGTGGAAATCCTGACCACTGATGAACAGACTAGATGATGCAGAGAAAGAGACGGACTGTGGTCTTTAATTCTTAAGTGGTAAGTGGAGCTGATAAAATGGACAGTGAGTGTAGGCACAAAGTGGGTGGATGTAGTGAGTGTAGTTTCCAGAAACTTGAGCGCTGATTTAAAGAACAGTTGATAGTGAAAAAAGATGACCCACAACAGTTGGATCGATGGGCGGATGTTCCTCTTGTCTTTGCATGTTTTGTTTTGGCTTCCTTAGTGCCTTTAGTTTACAGTGACACAGCAGAGCATTTGGAAATGTGCATAAAAGATCAATCACACGGTTCTTTTAAATGGTCCATGAACTTTTTATTAAAATATTAAAAATCTGTCTCAAAGAGTTGCACACATTCAAAACACAAGAGAAATGGTAATAAAAGAGACAACAGAACACCTAAAACAACAAACTTGTCAGAGAAATGAAAAATAATTTAAATCAGTTAAATAAAATATATAACTGAATAATTTACTCTATAATTTAGATGTTGCCATGGCTCTGCTGCACCACTGCCTGCGTGGCATATAAACCGCAATGATTAACATGGCAAGAAGTAGTTGTTACTGAGCACACGTAGGAGTCGTCCATAGCCGAACTCAAACATGCGTGGTCCGCTGTAGAGGTAGGTGAAACCTGGAAAAAGACGGAGAGCAACATTGTAAACCGCTATAAAACAAACGGGTTTATTTTAGTCCAATTTGACGAGTCAGATTATTCATGACTTTCTTTGAATTTGTTAAATACTCACCCCTGTACTGGAAAGCTGCAGTAACTTTTCCGGTCATTCCTGGGAAGTCGTCTTCCACACGTTTAGGGTAACCTTCGTCCATCTTCTTCGTGGTGCCATCATAGCTATAAAATGTTTCCATTAGTTAGTAACAGTCTATTAAAAAGCTCTTGTATTACCAAATATTCTGGTGTTTCCTACCTGTAGTAACGGTCATTAACGAAGAACAGCGTCTTTCCAGACTCCTGGTCATAAAGAGCGGCACTGATCTTCTTCACTTTAGGGGGCAGGCCCATGCTGCTGAGGGTCTTGGGATACCCTTTTGCAATGTCGTAACCATAGAAAGCCCAGACCTTCTGACCTGAGGATCAAGACCAGGCATCCACGTTAACTCTCAACTAGTAAGACTTTCACTGTATACAATATATATCAGTCATTTAGCAACTAGTTTTGACCATACAATCTGATTACATTAAAAAAATACTGGGCCAAAAAAAAGCACAATTTTTTTCCAGAATACTTTGTACTTCTGCTAAATAACAACAATGGTTGCTTTACTCTAAGCTGCCAGAACTTCAAAGCTGTTATGTAAAAGCAATACAACATTTCTCCTCATGTCCGGTTATCTTACCCTTAATGAAGTACACCAAGTCATCTGACGGACTCTCATAAGCGGCGTCAATATTCTCTGGAGCCTCAGGCCAGAAGCTCTTGATCAGATGTTGCTCAGACTGGTAACTGAGTGGCTGATTACGCCAGAAGAGGCTGAAAAAAAAAACTGAGTATCAGATTGGAAGGCCTAAATCCTTAAGGAGATCATGTAACATCTCAAACTATATATTTAGTTCAATCTGTACCTGTTCTTGAAGAAGATCATCTCTCCCCGCAGCAGCGTAACTGCATCCAGGACCAGCTTCGGGTCACAGGCGTTAGGGGTGACTGGAGCTGTGGGTTTAGGCTCTTCAGGGTCAACAGGTACTTCAGTGTTTCGCCCTGTTGAAAAAAATTCAGGTTGTTAATTAAATATTGGACAAAACCTGAAGTTACATGTTTGACTTTAATTAGAGCTTACCATAGATTGCCTGAATTCCATTGACATCATCTTGGGGCAGAACAAAGGTCTTGACATCCCTGAAGCTGTACGAAGGATACATCAGAGCACCGGGATCCCCGGAATGTTCAAGGCCCAAGGCATGTCCGAACTCATGGGCAGCCACCAGGAACAGGTTGTATCCTGTAGCAGACCAATAAACGTTGGCATACATGGCATCGTATTGTATGTTTTACTGTGAATATTACTGTGACCATATTTACCATTAGAAGATGAGAAGGTAAAAGACTCATCATCATCAAAATGGGCGTCTCCACCAATGCCAGGACCAGGAAAAAAGGCATGAGCCAAGAAACCATGTGGTCCATCAAATGGGTAGCCATCCCCATGATCTGGATAAAGAAAACATTTAGTTTATTTCTGGAAACCTGAGGATATGAGTTCTGAAAGAGAACGTGCCTGTGAAATTAATACCATCTTAAATCTACCCTGCAAACAAGAACTTGGGGGGTTTATCACAAAGCAAGATCTCAGTTTGGCCAGACAACTTAAACCTAAAGTAAAGCCTGCTCAACAAAGAGAGCTGAAGGACAGTCATGTTGGACAGTTCTCAAATTTTGGGTTTAGTTATCCGACTAACTCAGAAATCCTGCTTTGTGAGATTCTCCCCTGATCAACAGAGTCTGATGCTGCAGTAACACAGTGATCTTGCCTGTAAGAGCCCTGCTAGAACAGCGTAGACCAACATGGCTGGTCACCACCAAAACCAGTATATATTGTGTTTTGGATGCTGTTCAGCCAGAAAGATCATGCTGGGTGACCTGCATAAACCAATTTAGACCAGCATGGGATCTGTTTTTTTTCAGTGCTGAGGTACCAATATGAATGGCTACAGGTATCTGATAATAATTCTTTGGTGGCGATCAAACAGGAGACTGACCTCTGACCACGAAGGAGATCATGATGTCAGCTACACCACTGTAAATGCGGGTGAACCTGAGGGGAGTGACGTCAGCCCAGACTTTAAAAGCTCTCTCAATAGAGCTGTCCACTTCAGCCTGAGACATGTCAGGAGTGTAGTTCTCAATTCTGTGGTGGAAAGAAATCACAAAGTCTTACTGACCCCTTTAAACAACAGCTTTACAGAAACCTGGGCCAGTTTCTCTAATGACCAGGCCTAGGGTGACTGTGGCAAGGAGAAACCTTCTAACAGCCTGAGGAAGAAACACCATTGTGTACTTGGAAGAGCTATCATTAAGATAAAGACACCATTCACCTAAAACACTGGGCAATAATCAGTGTTGATACTTAAGTTTAAGTCTTACATCCACAATATACAGATTACAATAGAAACACTGAGAGGAACCAAGAGAAACATTGAGAGGAACCAAGAGAAACACTGAGAGGAACCGAGAGAAACACTGGGAAGAACCAAGAGAAACACAGAGAAACCTTTCAACCCTCAGCCACACCTGCTACGTACCTGTAGGTCAGCTGGTTTGTTTTCCATTTGAGGTTTCCAGGAACAACAGCATACGCAGCCACGTCTGGAACCCCACAGCGAGGCTTCTTCATCACCTCCAGCGTCTCAGCGTCCAGAGTTCCGGTCACTTCCAGCCCAAAAAACTCCTGCATCTCCCTCAGCTTCTCACTCATCTCGCTGACCATGCGCCCAAAGGATCTTGTGCTCTCTTTCATGTTGTACAACTTCTTCAAGTAATTCTGGTGAAATTGACATGATCTGCAGTTAGAAATCTGACGGAATCAAAGCCAAATGTACTTTTAAGTTAATAAGCCAATGTATCTTCTTACCTTTGCCAGGTCCTCCTCCTCTTCACCAATAGAGGGCGGTACTGGACCTGAGTGAGTCTTGATCACCAGGCCGATGAGAATGCAGAGCTGGTAGAACGCCTTCATGTTGCTGCTCGTTTGAGAAGCTGATGCTGTCTGGAGTTCGCTGCCTGCTTTTATATGGTAAAGGACTAAAGATTGGGCAACGCTTCAAGTCACACAGTGATGAAATATGGGGAAGGAAATCCCAGATGACTGATGGGCATAAATCAGCAGCATAAATCAGCATAAGCAGCAGAATTTGGTCCAATTTCATGTCATAACAAATATTGTTTTGATGTAAACTCTTCTATTTATTTATTGTGAAGTCAAAATATAACTATGATGTTCATAAATCAGTCTTTACTTGAATTTTGTAAAATTTCATTTAGGAAGATGAGAGAAAATAAATTAAAAACTTAATGAGAGATATTTTTAATGTCAAATCTGAACTAACTATGATGACCATTTATGACTGTATTTTTAAAAAATGATTGAATTATGTTTTGCTGAAAGAAGTAATGGTAATGTGTGCTAAAACTCTTTTATAAGTCAGATATGACTAAAGTAATATTTAATAATATTATAACTTTTTATTATATAATAATATAATAAAGTTTATTTTTATGTCATTCCATGATCTTTAACCACTCATAAATGTGTAAACTGATAACCCCATAATGATCCTCCCACTGTCCTAACACATGCAGTCAGGCCAGTTAGACACACTAAAGTGCGTCTGGGTGTGAATGAGCGTGAATGTGTCTGTTTGCCCTGCAATGGACTGGCGACTCATCCATAAATCTGAAAAAATATACATTTACTTTGGGGACTATTTTGCCTTACAACACCCTGCATGTACCCCTCCACCACAAATGGATTAAAATAAATGGATTTAGATAAATTTTTAGTCAATCCTTTATCACAAAACCTTCACTGGGCTTTATGTCACACTAGTGAATTCATAACCATTTCCTGTGATAACTTTCTGTGAGGGAGATTTCAGAGGTATAAAACTCTTCAGACGTCTGGTTCACCACTGCTGTGGTCACTAATGACTCTCTTCAAACTACTATGGACTTTGTCACAGCTAAATGATTTAATTATGCAAAAAAATTCACAAAATGTATTTAATGTCACATCAGTCTGCTGGGCAAAGACTCCAGACAGACTGTCTGGGTGCTTCATTTCCTTCTAACAATGATCAACCAAACAGAACAAATTAGTTGCACAAACATCTTTTGTTTTCCTATAAACTGTGGCTAGTTTGGCTGGGAAACTCACACTGGCATAGCTTTAAAATTACACATCAGCTTCCCTCGTCATCTGTCATGGTGAGGTGAGACATCCATCATACAGTTCTCTTTCACAGTGCACGTTCCGTGGTTTCTAGTGTGACGTCACTGACCACAGCTGGTCTCATATCCACGCTGCTGAAGGAAGTCCCCCTCAGCAGGTTTGGACTTGTTTTCTAAGTTGAGCCATTTACACTTTAAGCCTTTGCTCAAGGCAAAGAGACTTGGACCAATTGGACACATTTTCAGTTTGACGCTGTATCTGCTGACGTCATGTTTGTCAATAGAAATGTAGCTTGAAGAGATTTGATGTTCATATTGAAACTTTGAGGAACTGCTAATCAAGCACTTTTTCCTGGTTCAGGTTATACATCCCCTAAGATATTTGCTACATACACAATACTACCAAAAGTATCAACCTGTCTGCCTTCACACGCATATGAAAGTGAGTGACATCCCATTCTTAATCTATAGGGTTTAATATGATGTTGGCCCACCCTTTGCAGCTATAACAACTTCAACTCTTCGGGGAAGGCTTTCCGCAAGGGTTAGGAGTGTGTTTATGGGGATTTTGGACCGTTCTTCCAGAAGCACATTGGTGAGGTCAGACACTGATGTTGGATGAGAAGGTCTGGCTCGCAGTCTCCGCTCTAATTCATCCCAAAGGTGTTCTATCAGGTTGAGGTCAAGACTCTGTGCAGGCCAGTCAAGTTCTTCCACACCAACCTTCCTCATCCATGTCTTTATGGACCTGCTTTGTGCACTGGTGCGCAGTCATGTTGGAACAGGAAGGGGCCGTCCCCAAACTGTTCCCACAAAGTTGGGAGCATGAAATTGTCCAAAATCTCTTGGTGCTGAAGCTTTAAGAGTTCCTTTTACTGGAACTAAGGGGCCGAGCCCAACTCCTGGAAAACAACCCCACACCGTAATCCCCCTCCACAACACTTTACACTTGGCACAATGCAGTCAGACAAGTTCTCCTGGCAACCGCCAAACACAGACTCATCCATCGGATTGCCGGATGGAGAAGCGTGATTCATCACTCCAGAGAACACGTCTCCACTGCTCTCCACTGAGTCCATTGGCGGCACATTATACCACGGCATTTAATGCTTTGCATTGCGCTTGGTGATGTAAGGCTTGGATGCAGCTGCTCGGCCATGGAAACCCATTCCATGAAGCTCTCCATGCTGTTCTTGAGCTGATATGAAGTCCACATGAAGTTTGGAGGTCTGTAGCAATTCACTCTGCAGAAAGTTGGTGACCTCTGCGTACTATGCGCCTCAGCATCCGCTGACCCCGCTCTGTCATTTTACTTCGTGGCCGAGTTGCTGTCGTTCCCAATCACTTCCACTTTATTATAATACCACTGACAGTGGACTGTGGAATATTTAGTAGTGAGGAAATTTCACGACTGGAGTTGTTGCACAGGTGGCGTCCGATCACGGCACCACGCTGGAATTCACTGAGCTCCTGAGAGCGACTCATTCTTTCACTAATGTCTGTAGAAGCAGTCTGCAGGTCTAGGGGCTCGGCTTTATACACCTGTGGCCATGGAAGTGATTGGAACACCTGAATTCAATGATTTGGTTGGCTGAGTGAAAACTTTTGGAAACACAGTGTATGTTTGGGTATATCCTGTCTTCACTTGCTGCCTCGTGTTTATGGATGTGGTGATTGGTTTTTGAAGCATCCAGTGACAAATGGTTTGTATTGCAAACTGACAACACTGAATAGCCTGGTTGGGTTCAGTAGTTCTGCAGTTTGGTTCTCTTCTTTTCTTTCATGATTTGTTGATATCGTATGACTTTATTAACGTTTATCACTTGTAATAAATGGTTGTATTTCTCTCTCACAGACTAGTGTGGACGAAACCAGTCCTGCGTGATCGTTGATGCAAAAAAAAGGAGACGAGTAGATCAGACTGAAGTGAAACAAACAGAGTTTTATTACAGAATTCTGGAGACGTTACAAACAGAGAACATGCATCATGTATCTCCCAAGTAAGCTCTGACCTCCCAGTGTGTTCTGACTCCTTTTACACCCTGAAGCTGAATATGTGTGTGCGTATAAGCTAAACCTAAATGTGTACATGTTCCTGTTCAATGGGTGCAATGGACATATGGTTTAACATATAAGGATGTGAAAACCTCATGTTCTAACGAAAACCTCATGTTCTAACAGATAAGCGCAGACCTACTTCAGTTTTTGGCCTTGGCCGGTTTCCTGTTGTTGCGTACATCTCTGCATGTTTGGCACATGCTGTCTGTTCGTCGCCTGCCCTGCCATGCGAATGTCATAACTCTTTAATGCTAAGCGTGAGTTAATGCCTTCTGATATTAATGCTTAAAAGTATACTACTAAACATATTAATGCGTAAAAGTATTCTACTAAAGATGGAAAAATCCACAATTCCCCCTTTTGACCTTTCCTCTGAAAGGTCAATCCTCACACGTATTCCGTGCCCCCCAGGTTAAGCGTAATATCTGCTGCCGGATCATCGTCGTCGCCTTCGTCCCCACTATCGTGTCCCTTTCCCAGTAGAGGCATTATAATAGCCCCTTTAGCTCCTGCTTGTGAAACATTGAGGTGATGAATCTCTCTGCTAACGTCCTAATGCAGGGAACACAACAACAGCCGCATGTAATGAGGATGGCCAAAAATACAGCGATCGGCGTGCATAGCGAAATAAACATGGCTTTCCATTTGCCAAACACCTTATCTAACCATCCCATGATGACGTTGTCCAGCCCCGAGTTGTCATGCATTTCTTTGGAGAGAGCCTTGAGGCCTTCTAGGGCTTTAGTGACTGACCCATCCGGGGCGGTGTTACTGGGGATGGATGTACAACACATATCGCCAAACATGTGACAGACACCCCCTTTTCCGCCAAAAGCGTGTCTAGGGCCATTCTATTTTGTATAGTCATCAGAGACGTGGCTGAGAGCTGTGTGCTGAGGCCCTCAACGGCTACCTTGGTTAAACTGGTGAGGCGCATGACCTGGTAATTAACGTAATTGATGCGATCTACATTTTTGTTGGGGGTGACGGGGAAGAGGGCAGAGATAACAGGAATATTTTCAAATCCTGCGGCTATTTGATCAACTAACTTATACTCGTCGGGGACCCCCCGTGGGACCTCTATGGTGTCTATGTAAGTGGGTGAATTTTTGGTGAGGTCGAAGTGATCCTCTGTGGTTTCACGTTTTCGCCTATGTATGGAAATGTGATTAGCCTGTCTCTGACCTACTAACAATATTGGAGACACCAGCCTGACCATGGCACAGAGACCGAATGTACGAGTGGGCATCCTGACTAAAAGAGTAGTGCCACCGCAATATTAATATAGCCCTGCTCTGGCCCATGGGCCTACGGAGGTGCTCCCTGAGTACGTAATGTGACACCAATCAGGGTTAATCTGGCCTATTATTTTACCTCGGCCGGTGCCATCAACGGAAGTGCGAGTAAAACAGGTGAAATTGCCACTAAGTGAATGGGCCCGTACCCGTCGTATTGGCTATGACTGGGAAAATATCAGCTAATGTAGTGCAGTTAATCGGGTTCGCTTGTTTTGTGAGCTCAATCATACATTTAAAGCCTGTCGTATCTGTGTCTGGAAATAAAGGTGCTGGGGCTAAGGACAGCGGGGCATGAGCATGTGCACAAGCCACACAGTCCTCCATCCCAGATTCCCCAGCCAAACCCACACTTAGTCATAACCTGCAGATCCCAGCAAAGATAAACATCGTAACCTCTGTATGATGAATTCTGACCTGCGCAGTTAATGACAAATCAAATGTCCATGCTGTGGAGCTGCCTAGGGCGTAGTCTAATTCTATTCCCCCCATATCTACTAATACAACGGTCTTTGTTCATAGTTGATCGTCTATACACCTCATATTCCCCCTTCATGGCTATACAAAGCCTCGAAAAACAAAAGATGAACATAAGTGCGTTTACACATATAACACATTCCATTTTCTTAACAACTGCACATTGTCTGGAGTGTGAGAGCGAAAAAACCTGTCAGGCAGCCAACCTTCCTGAAATTTCCATCAAACAATTTAGACAGGAAAAATTCTCTCACGGTTCTCAGCGCGAAAATCTCTCTACTACCACTAATAAATATCTTTTCCCTTCAACTGGTTTTATCATGTCAACAAAAATCCACAACAACTCATGCATAGGACCCCTTGGAGTCGGAATGTGACCAGGAGGAACTATCATACCGTTCCGAACATTATTTCTCAGACAGATTGTGCACCTGCCTATGACATAATCAATCTGCTCAAGAAAGTATGGTGCCCAAAACCCAAACGTCTTTGTGATTTTACTTCTGACTTCCCCTCTTGCAACATGAGCTAACCCATGTGCTTCATCAGAACATGCAACATCTGGAGGTATCAATGATAGCTGAGATAGTTAGAGCTGAACCTGACTCTATATAACCAAAGCCTGCTTCTTCTCCTTCTTCTTGTCATCCACCAGTTGTTTGTGTTTAAGTTTCCTGAGGACTTCTTGATCCTCTTCTTTCTGGTCTTTGCTACTTTTCCCCACCTGGTGGGCTATATGATCTGTCCACACTTGAAGGGCTCTTGACACATAAGCTCTCAGGTTTTCTTCCAGTCCCAGTGGCTCAATCAGAATATTATCAGGATGCGCATTTGTCGGAAATGTATCTCTCAATGTTCTCTACATTCGACCTCAAACTGCAGAAAACAGCTCTGGATTCTGAAGTCCAGCTTTCTGTAGAATCTCTTCCATAGCTGGAACCCCTAGGAGATTAGTCTCCTGATACCTCCTATGGCAGGCTGTGTTCCCACCCTAATCTCTTCTGCACAACATCAACCGGAGTAATTACATTTGACAACTTAGTAATTACTCCTATTAAACCACTATTTTACCACAAGTCAACAAAATGAAGTGGACTTCAAGGACATTAAGAACTTTGTTGACAAGATAACAATGTATCAACACTAAAAACTCTACAATTCACAATAAAAATATCAACCCTAAATTAATATTTTGGTGATGAATAAATCAGTTGCCAAGTTCTAGTAAAAATCACTGTGTATAAGGTACACTTGAACCTACCTGTGTAGTTCATTAACCCTTTTATTACTAATTTCTTTATTCATCAATAAAGGAACACACACTGAGGACTTATACACAGTGCTAGCTAGAATTAAATGCACGTACATCTAAACACTAATTCCTAAGTTTGTGAAAGAGTTTGTGGATAAAACAGTAGCCTCTTAGTCACCCACAGATGTCTTCAATGGAGCTCAGGTTATGTAATGCACTGGCTCTCCGCCCACAGTCATCTGGCTCTCTCCTGCTCATTCAAACAAAAGTGAATATGACACAACAAGGAGTTAATCCCAATCCATTCTTATAACAATGCACAAATTTATACACTTATCTGTCAGCACACTGGTTATTTACTTCCCCAACTATTCTGTCCTTTCTTGGGAGCTCATCTCATTTATTTATACATATATATATATAATTTTTTTAACGTCTCTGAAAAGAGGTTCATAGATTTTACTTAACTCTTGGATGTCCACTATATAATCAAGTCCTCTTTTGTCTCCCAAAGAAGACTCATTGTTGTTTATAACCATATAAAGTTGAAACAAAACATAGAACGACTTTTCCTCCTCACATTAATAATATTCAAATTTGAATATACATTATTTAATATCTTCAGTGTAACATGTTTCCCTTAAACTAGCAAAGTCCTTTGTGGGGCTTAGACTCACTTTAACTAGTGATTTTAACTTTAATTGTCCTCCATAAAAGAGGCTCATAGATTTATTTAATTTTTTATTTTTTTTTTTTTCAGCCTCCAGCTCCCCCCCGCGACCCTGACGGAGAAGCGGCTTAGAAAATGGATGGATGGATGGATTTTTTTCAGCAAATTGCCATACAAAGACTCCTTAAGTTTGACTATATAACGCAAATATCATTCCTTGTCAATCCCCAACTCTCATAAAGTTACTCTATAGACACACAGCAGGTCAGAGAACATAAGCGCTTCACCCGCAGAAAGAGAAGAGGGAGGGGTGGCGCTCAGACACACACACAGACCCAAATCTGCGCACACACACACGTCTTACTCAGAAAAGGAGGGACTGACACACAGACGAAGTCCAGCTTCGTGTACACACACACACACACACACACAATGAGCTGAGACACACAACGCACAGAGAGGGAGAGAGAGAGAGAGAGAGAGAGAGAGAGAGAGAGAGAGAGAGAGAGAGAAAGAGAGACCAACCCCCCTTTCTCTTTTCTTTTTTTTCTCTAAGAACGAAAAACTTTACAACACACACAGAACGAGCTCAGCACTTTCCTTAAAGCCGACCCATGCATACATTACTATAGCACGCTTTCGCCGCCATTCACTTCTCTTTATTAACTTTATCTACCAAATTCCCTGAGTGTCCCCCAAATTTTATCAAGCCAAATCCGACTATTTCTCAAAGCCAATTTCCACGCAGTGACTAATGTACAGATATCTTACCGTTAAGAAGCTATAGGCCTAGTACTTGTTGGGGAATCCAGTGATTGATCAACATTGTACAGACTGATTTACTGTCTTCCCTCGTGGTAGGGAAAGCCTCTACCCATGAAATGAAAAGGGATGAGGAGGTCGCTCCTGCTTGACAGGTGGGTAACGTGAACTTATTTTTTCACAGAACCAGTAGTTCAGTATTTTGTCCAGGTTGCTACTGGTTGTTATAGCAGCTAGTTAGCTTCACAGAAGCAGTTGTAGCGGAGGTCTGCTAGCCCACGTCCTAGCTAATGTTAGTTACATTACTTGCTGTGTTGTTGTTCAGTCTAACGGTATATCATGGTATTTGTACAATGACTGCAAACATTTTTATGGCCACAAAGACCTAAACAAATTTTGTCCACCTCAGCAATGTGCGTCTATGGATTTGTGGGGCGGAGCACTGAGGGGAAATACAAAGATCATCTACACAGTAAGTGGATCTGATAAAACGGACAGCGAGTGTAGATACAAGGTAAGTGGACATGTAGTTTCTAGAAACATAAGTGTTGAAGTAGTAATGAAGGTAATGATGAAACAGATGGACCCTGTTGCTTCCACAACAGTTGGATGTTCCTCTTGTCTTTGCATGTTTTGCTTTGGCTTCCTTAGTGCCTTTAGTTTACAGTGACACAGCAGAGCATTTGGAAATGTGCATGAAAGATCAATCTCACAGTTCTTTTAAATGGTCCATGAACTTTTTATTAAAATATTAAACATCTGTCTCAAAGAGTTGCACGCATTCAAAACACAAGAAAAATGATAATAAAAGAGACAACAGAACACGTAAGACAACAAACTTGTCAGAGAAATGAAAAATAATTTAAATCAGTTAAATAAAATATATAACTGAATAATTTACTCTATAATTTAGATGTTGCCATGGCTCTGCTGCACCACTGCCTGCGTGGCATATAGACCTCAATGATTAACATGGCAAGAAGTAGTTGTTACTGAGCACACGTAGGAGTCGTCCATAGCCGAACTCAAACATGCGTGGTCCGCTGTAGAGGTAGGTGAAACCTGGAAAAAGACGGAGAGCAACATTGTAAACCGCTATAAAACAAACGGGTTTATTTTAGTCCAATTTGACGAGTCACATTATTCAGGACTTTCTTTGAATTTGTTAAATACTGACCCCTGTACTGGAAAGCTGCAGTAACTTTTCCGGTCATTCCTGGGAAGTCGTCTTCCACACGTTTAGGGTAACCTTCGTCCATCTTCTTCGTGGTGCCATCATAGCTATAAAATGTTTCCATTAGTTAGTAACAGTCTATTAAAAAGCTCTTGTATTACCAAATATTCTGGTGTTTCCTACCTGTAGTAATGGTCATTAACGAAGAACAGAGTCTTTCCAGTCTCCTCGTCATAAAGGGCGGCGCTGATCTTCTTCACTTTAGGGGGCAGGCCTATGCTGCTGAGGGTCTTGGGATACCCCTTTGCAATGTTGTAACCATAGAAAGCCCAGACCTTCTGACCTGAGGATCAAGACCAGGCATCCACGTTAACTCTCAACTAGTAAGACTTTCACTGTATACAATATATATCAGTCATTTAGCAACTAGTTTTGACCATACAATCTGATTACATTAAAAAAATACTGGGCCAAAAAAAAGCACAATTTTTTTCCAGAATATTTTGTACTTCTGCTGATTACCCATTGCTAAATAACAACAATGGTTGCTTTACTCTAAGCTGCCAGAACTTCAAAGCTGTTATGTAAAAGCAATACAACATTTCTCCTCATGTCCAGTTATCTTACCCTTAATGAAGTACACCAAGTCATCTGACGGACTCTCATAAGCGGCGTCAATATTCTCTGGAGCCTCAGGCCAGAAGCTCTTGATCAGATGTTGCTCAGACTGGTAACTGAGTGGCTGATTACGCCAGAAGAGGCTGAAAAAAAAACTCAGTATCAGATTGGAAGGCCTAAATCCTTAAGGAGATCATGTAACATCTCAAACTATATATTTAGTTCAATCTGTACCTGTTCTTGAAGAAGATCATCTCTCCCCGCAGCATCGTAACTGCATCCAGGACCAGCTTCGGGTCACAGGCGTTAGGGGTGACTGGAGCTGTGGGTTTAGGCTCTTCAGGGTCAACAGGTACTTCAGTGTTTCGCCCTGTTGAATAAAATTCAGGTTGTTAATTAAATATTGGACAAAACCTGAAGTTACATGTTTGACTTTAATTAGAGCTTACCATAGATTGCCTGAATTCCATTGACATCATCTTGGGGCAGAACAAAGGTCTTGACATCCCTGAAGCTGTACGAAGGATACATCAGAGCACCGGGATCCCTGGAATGTTCAAGGCCCAAGGCATGTCCGAACTCATGGGCAGCCACCAGGAACAGGTTGTATCCTGTAGCAGACCAATAAACGTTGGCATACATGGCATCGTATTGTATGTTTTACTGTGAATATTACTGTGACCATATTTACCATTAGAAGATGAGAAGGTAAAAGACTCATCATCATCAAAATGGGCGTCTCCACCAATGCCAGGACCAGGAAAAAAGGCATGAGCCAAGAAACCATGTGGTCCATCAAATGGGTAGCCATCCCCATGATCTGGATAAAGAAAACATTTAGTTTATTTCTGGAAACCTGAGGATATGAGTTCTGAAAGAGAACGTGCCTGTGAAATTAATACCATCTTAAATCTACCCTGCAAACAAGAACTTGGGGGGTTTATCACAAAGCAAGATCTCAGTTTGGCCAGACAACTTAAACCTAAAGTAAAGCCTGCTCAACAAAGAGAGTTGAAGGACAGTCATGTTGGACAGTTCTCAAATTTTGGGTTTAGTTATCCGACTAACTCAGAAATCCTGCTTTGTGAGATTCTCCCCTGATCAACAGAGTCTGATGCTGCAGTAACACAGTGATCTTGCCTGTAAGAGCCCTGCTAGAACAGCGTAGACCAACATGGCTGGTCACCACCAAAACCAGTATATATTGTGTTTTGGATGCAGTTCAGCCAGAAAGATCATGCTGGGTGACCTGCATAAACCAATTTAGACCAGCATGGGATCTGTTTTTTTTCAGTGCTGAGGTACCAATATGAATGGCTACAGGTATCTGATAATAATTCTTTGGTGGCGATCAAACGGGAGACTGACCTCTGACCACGAAGGAGATCATGATGTCAGCTACACCACTGTAAATGCGGGTGAACCTGAGGGGAGTGACGTCAGCCCAGACTTTAAAAGCTCTCTTAATAGAGCTGTCCACTTCATCCTGAGACATGTCAGGAGTGTAGTTCTCAATTCTGTGGTGGAAAGAAATCACAAAGTCTTACTGACCCCTTTAAACAACAGCTTTACAGAAACCTGGGCCTGTTTCTCTAATGACCAGGCCTAGGGTGACTGTGGCAAGGAGAAACCTTCTAACAGCCTGAGGAAGAAACACCATTGTGTACTTGGAAGAGCTATCATTAAGATAAAGACACCATTCACCTAAAACACTGGGCAATAATCAGTGTCGATCCTTAAGTTTAAGTCTTACATACACAATATACAGATTACAATAGAAACACTGAGAGGAACCAAGAGAAACACTGGGAAGAACCAAGAGAAACACTGAGAGGAACCTTTCAGCCCTCAGCAACACCTGCTACGTACCTGTAGGTCAGCTGGTTTGTTTTCCATTTGAGGTTTCCAGGAACAACAGCATACGCAGCCACGTCTGGAACCCCACAGCGAGGCTTCTTCATCACCTCCAGCGTCTCAGCGTCCAGAGTTCCGGTCACTTCCAGCCCAAAAAACTCTTGCATCTCCCTCAGCTTCTCACTCATCTCGCTGACCATGCGCCCAAAGGACTTTGTGCTGTCTTTCATGTTGTACAACTTCTTCAAGTAATTCTGGTGAAATTGACATGATCTGCAGTTAGAAATCTGACGGAATCAAAGCCAAATGTACTTTTAAGTTAATAAGCCAATGTATCTTCTTACCTTTGCCAGGTCCTCCTCCTCTTCACCAATAGAGGGTGGTACTGGACCTGAGTGAGTCTTGATCACCAAGCCGATGAGAATGCAGAGCTGATAGAAAGCCTTCATTGTTGCTGCTTGTTTAAGAAGCTGATGCTGTCTGGAGTTCGCTGCCTGCTTTTATATGGTAAAGGACTAAAGATTGGGCAACGCTTCGAGTCACACAGTGATGAAATATGGGGAAAGAAATCCCAGATGACTGAATTCCAGTACCTGCGCAAGACTCTAGCTTTAGTCCAGTTTTATTTAATAACTCTTGTTCTTTTCCTAAAGACTGACATTTATTAATGTGAAATCTGAATGTAGCTATGATGATTATCTATGACACTTTCGAAAATGAATTGATCTGCCTCATTTAAACACTCTTAAAACTGTTAAAGAGTAACTCCACAATGGACTCATTATACAGAACTCACAGTTTTGACTCCAGTGAGTGTAGAGGTCAAATATTAATTTCTGTACTGATTTTTTCTTTTAAATCTACATCATTCCATTGTTTAGATGCAAAAAAGTCATTTAGAGTGGTTTGATGTGAACTGGTTCATTGTAGGGAAACTTACAGACTGATTTCTTTACTGTGGTGGTGATAGGAACCAGACGTCACAATGTCTGCAACACAAATATAGCCATTTTGTTTACTATCCAAACCTACACTTGTCTTCTGAGTTGTTATATGTAATGTTGATGGTTTTCATTACTACACCCTGCATATACAATACTGTGCAAAAGTCAGAGACCACCCTTCATTTGCATATTTATTAGTCAAAATGGCCATTAAGTCCACGTTATTTATTGTTGACGAGATATTTCTGAGGAGATTAGATCTAGGATAATCCTCTTGCATATGGACAAAGTCAAAGTAAAATATGTGAAACATTTCTAAAGGTTTCTAAAAGTGGGTGATTAAATGATGCAAAGAAAACTGGACTCCTAATAGCCACCTGGAATGCCTGGTCGACACCAAAACTGCCCCCATCAGATAAGCAGCACTGAAAGCTTTCATCTCTGAGAGAGAGGAGAAAATCAAGCTGCTTCAGATCTGAAAACCTCCACAGGTGTTTCTGTCCATCCTTCCACTGTGAGAAGACGACTCAGTGTTAGTGTTAGAAAGGATGTGTATCTATTCAAGAAGAACCTCACGGAGAAAAGGAGACGGACACATCAAACAAAGAAGCTGAACGATGGACTGACCACCGCTCTGAGTCCAGACCGCAACACCATTGAATGTGTTCTGGATTATTTGGATGGTGAGAAGCAGAAAGTACAACCAAGAAAACATACAATGAAGACTGCACCTGTGAGTTGTGGAGAAATGTCTTTGCAGATGTTTTTGAAGAACTTAAAACAAACCTCCTAAAAAGAATGAAAGCTGTAATAAAGGTAAAGAGTAGACACACTGGATAAACACAGAAAAGAGTGATATGATGTTTAGTTTCTATACCATATTTAGTTGAGGTTTCTGTTAAACATGTTTTTTTCTACTGTATTCCTGACACTGAGTGAATGAATAAGTTGATCTCAACCATTTCATTATGTAGAATTTATGAAAAATGAGTGGACTTCCCCTTTATTGGCTGTTTTGACTGGAAATTAAGTAAACACAGGGTGGTTTGTACCATGAATGGATTTTTTGCAGATAGCATATTCATAACCGTTTCATGTAATAATGTAATGTGAGGGAGCTTCAGACGTCTAGTTCCTATCACCACCACTGTGAACAATCCCAACTCTCTTCAAACCACTGTGAATGACTTTGTTTGCATCTTAACCTTTTAATTAGGCAGAACTGTTGAAAGAAAATTGATATTATTCTGATGGGTAAAGACTCCAGACAGAATGTATTGAGGAAATGTAGATGCTTTATTACATTTTGATTGTAAGAATGAACCAAACAGAAGAAATTCGCTGTTGTCAGAACAAAACCTCGTATCTTCACTTTTGCCGATTTTCAGTTTTTGACATAATTTGAAAATGCATGTTGGCCTTAATAATGTGTGTAAATTTCATGAAGGATGTACCAAAATAAATGGCCAAAAATGACTTGAAAAAAAATCTGGTTCCATTCACTTATATTGAAAGTAATGTAAGTTTTTTCCTTCTCCTGTAAAGTTACCATTTTGGAGATACAAGGTTTCGTTCTGACAGCAGTGAATTATTCTGTAAACTGTGGCTAGTCACACTAATTCACCCTGGCTAATTCACATTGGCATAGCTTTAAAATCACACATCAGCTTCCTTCATCATCTGTCATGGTGAGATGAGACATCCTTCACACATCAATAAGCAGCTACTGTCTACATTCTGTGGTTTCTTATGAAGGTGTCACTGAACACAACTGAGCTCATTTCCAGGCTGATAAAAAAAAGCCCAGCAGGTTTTAACTTGCTTTCAGTAGAATTTGGGCCGTGTGTCTTTGCTCAGTGCAAAGAGCTGAACCTCACATCTCCACTGACAATGAACACTGTGGCCTTTTGGGCACATGTTGATCGTGAATCCCCCTCCACTGATATCATGTTCTTCATTAGAACTGGAGCTGCAGAGAGGTTTGATGTTGCTATTGAAACAGAAAATCTTGATCATGTATTTCTTCACCATTGTACAATCCCCCCCCAAATTGTGCTGAAGGTGTGGACACAAGACATAGTGTGGACATATCCTGTCTTCGCTCACTGTCTGGTGTTGCATGCTCCACACAGATGTGGTAATTGGCTTGAGAAGTGTTTATGTCCACCAAGACAACCAAATCAAGCCAGACAAGGTAGTCCTGCAGGTTGGTTTTCTAAAATGACTTGTCGCATATCTATTAAAGGAAACCCACAGTATGATTTGGTCACCATCGTGTGACTTTATGACGTTCTTCATAAAGTTCTTTCGTTCTTCAGTCCAGACTGATCATGTTTGTTCCACCTCTGCATTTGAGCCATGCGTTCGCAGGCGTTTTGCTCGTGATGCGCCTGAGGCTTGGGTCGAATTCCAGCTGCTGATTCCCCAGAAAGAAATAGATGAGTCCTAGAAACCAAACAGAAGAAGCACAAAGTTAGTCACAGGTGATTCTGACAGCCTTCAGTAAATAGTAATAATTGATCTAAATGATATAGACTTGAAAAGAGAAGGTTGCTTGGTTTCCCACGCAGTCTAAGCCAGATTTTGGTCTCTGTTTACCTGTAATGGGGTTAATGAACTGGATATCGGGTTTGGTTTATAGGATATATTTGTATCTGGAAAAGGAGTAGTGGTTCATAGTACAATTAGAAGGGATATGGTGGTGTCCCGATTTGATACGTGTCCAGATACAGCAGAAATAGAGTGCCTGTAAATGCATCTCATGTTAATTTGTTAAATCTGTTCGCTTATTATAAAAGTTCAAGTTAAAGGGTAACTAGTATTTTCAAATTCTGTCAAAAAAAGAAAAATGTAGATCCAAGGTTTTGTTCCATCTGCAAAACTTCAAAACAAAAGCCGAGCTTTACAGTGTCCTGATCGAATGCTCTAGCTATCATGTTAGTCACGATAGGCTCAATAATAAGTTAATAACTTGGCTTCTCACACAAGGATTACGCCTAATACCAGAAAACTGACCCCAATTGTACTTGACGAACTGACACTAGTAACAGCACTAGAGTATATTAGCATGAGGTTTTCTTTGGGTAGGGTTGAAAATGAATGCAAATGTATTATGCAAAACAACAGAAAATGTTGCAGTTGTGATCGATGTTGTTCTCCAGGATCCATAAAATCAAACCCCAAGTGTGATTAGAGGTGGATAAATGTGTTATGCTAAACTACAGAAAAGTTGTTATTGGCCTTCAAGCTTCTACAAGGGGTATTTACCCTCATAAGCTACTGAAGCATCTATGGGAGAAGGGACTCCTGGCCACTCATCAGTTATCATTTTCGGATAGCCATCCATCATTCGCCTCTGCTCCTCATCATACCTGAAAACACAGAAGAAATTTTAAACAAGTCGATTGAAATCATTTGCAGCATGAATGTAAAAAAGAGAGGCTTAATAGACACCGATTGCTTGCTTGGAGAAGCTCTTATAAGGTTTTCATCAGTTATCGATTATCGATTATAGTGGTAACTTACTTTTTATTACGGCAATTAATCAAGTTAGTCAAGATATTTTATGTGAAGGACCTCATGGACCTAGTTCACTCACTCACATTTAGCAGGCTGAAGATTCTCCACAAGGTGGTGCTATAAGCATTTTTGCAGCTTTTGGTGTTCATGAGGGAGCTTTGGTTTAGAGTTTTATAATAATAATAGTAATAATATAGTAATTGTGACAGTCCTAGTTTTTCACAGAGATACTACCAAACATAACACACCTCCAGCATTCTTCCCCAGTGAAGAACTCAGTGAGGTGGGTTTCACGGAAATGAAGGGCAGCATCAATTGACTTAATCCTGGCTGGGAAGCCAAAATCAGAGATGTTCCTTGGGTAGCCATCCTCCACTTCCAAAACCTTGACTTTCCAGTACAGAGAGCCTGTATCATATAGCAAATACAGATGAACTGATGATTGCATATTGAATTGTGTTGGTCAAAATGCCCCAAAGAAACTGGTAGGAATTATTCAGTTATCTTAATATACAGGAGCCTTACCCTTGAAAAAGACAATGGTGTTACTAGCTGTATTCTCATAAGCAGCATCCATGTACGAGGGAATATCAGTCCACAAGCTTGTTATCAGTGTGATGCCTATTTCTTCAAAGTCAGGATGCGTTCTCCACATAAACCTAGGATGAACATGCTTTCAGGCAACTGATTGTAAGTCATCCAATATTTAGGCTGGTGGGTATTTGATCCATATAACAGCATAGCCAGGTTACCTGTCCTTGAAAAAGATAACTTCTTGTTGCAGTTCTGTTACTGCATCAAATGAAAGATCATGGTCACATTTATCTGGTGTTTTGGGAGGTGGTCTATCCAGTTTGATGGAGCTCTTACCTGTAAACAATCAATCAAACAAATAACCGGTGAATGTTTATGGTAAAAAGAAGTTATATTAATTCCTTATAGTTGAATCCATGTTATTTCAGTACTTACGAACCATAGAGTTCTTGGATATCTTTGACATCCTGGAAGGACAGCAGTACATCTCCATGTGGTACAAAATTATAGGCCGGGAACATGACTGCTCCAGGATCAGATGAATGAGCAAGACCAAGGGCATGTCCAAACTCATGAACAGCAGTGGCAAAGAGGTTACAGCCTGGAGCTGAAGCACAAACACATTAAACTGAATCAACTAGACAAGCATCATTATTTAAAGTAGCATTTTCCAGTCAGAGGAGATCATCAACAGATGAAGCCTAGTTTTGGACCATATTTACTTGTATTATGTAGTGGGTATCTCAGGGGTCGGCAACCCCAATGTTAAGAAAGAGCCGTTTTTGTCCTTTAAACAAACACTAAACCACCTTGGGAGCCACATTTTATGTACATTTCACCCTCTTAGCTGTAAATATATCTCAGTGTGTGCTAATGTACAATCCCGTTCCCAAAAAAGTTTAGACGCTGTACAAAATGGAAAACAAAATGCAGTGATATGCAAATCATTTAAACCATATATTTAAAAAATCAACGTATCAAATGTTGAAACTGAGAAATTTTGTTGTTTTTCATGCCCATTTTGAATTTGATACAAACAACACGTTCCAAAAAAAGTTAGGATGGGGCCAACTTTGGTTGTTAACTGGCAACAGGTCAGTAACATGACTGGGTACAAAAAAAGCATCTCAGAGTCTTTCAGAAGTAAAGATGGGGAGGGGCCCACCACTCTGTGAAAGCCTGCACGATCAAATAGTGCAACAATTCAAGAACAACGTTTCTCAATATAAAACAGTAAAGAACTTGGGGATTTCATCATCTACTGTATTGAGAACCGAGAAATCGCTGTATGGAAGGGACAAGGTCAAAAACAGTATTTGCTGGCCATGAACTTTGGGCGTTCAGGAGGCACTGCATCAAAAAGACATAATTCTGTAGTGGAAATTACTGCATGGACTCAAACACTTCTAAAAACTCTGTCTGTGAAAACAGTTCATCACTGCATCCACAAATGCAAGTTAAAACTCTAAAACACAAAGAAGAAACCATATATAAAGAGGATCCAGAAATGCTGCCACCTTCTCTGGGCCCGAGCTCATTTAAAATGGACTGAGAGGAAGTGGAAATGTGTCCTGTGAATGGACACTGTGTCTGATGAATCAACATTCATCAACAACTCCAGGATAAAGACCATCAGGCTTGTTATCAGCATGCACACAGTTGAAAAGCCAGTATTCATGATATATGGTATATGGTATATGGGTGCATTACTGCACATGGTATGGGTGGCGTTCACATCTGTGAAGGCATCATTAATGTTGAATGATATATACATGTTTTGGCAACATATGCTGCCATCCAGACGACATATTTTTCAGGGAAGACCTTGACATATTGTTTCAGCAAGACAAGGATGAGCCACATTCTGCATGTATTACAACAGCGTTGCCCCGTATTAAAAAAGTCTGGGTGTTAAAATGGCCTGGCTGCAGTCCAGACCTGTCACCACTGAAAACATTTGGCTCATTATGAAATTAACAATGCAACAAAGGAGACCCCGAACTAATAAACAGCTGAAATCCTATATCAAACAGGATTGGGAAAACACTTCACCTTCAAAACTACAGCAATTTGTCTCCTCAGTTCCACTTACAGAGTTGTTAGAATAAGAGGTGATGAAACACAGTGGTAAACATGCCCCCTGTCCCATCTTTTTTGGAACGTGTTTTTGGCGTTAAATTGAAAATGGGCACATATATTTCTCAGAAAACAGTAAAATTTCTGTTTCAATCTCATTGCAGATTAAACATAAGAAAACCAGCTAGAGTGATTATAAATGCAAATAAGTCCATCCATCTGAGCAGATCAGAGGGACAGTGAAGGTGGAGCAGTTTGGAGATAAAGCCAGAGAGGCCAGGTTGCGATGGTTTGGACATGTGTTGAGGAGGAATAGTGGATATATTGGGCAAAGAATGTTGGAGATGGAGCTGCCGGGTAGAAGGAGAAGAGGTAGACCTCAGAGAAGGTTTATGGATGTAGTTAAGGTGGACATGGAGATGGTTGGTATGAAAGTAGAGGAGGCAATGGATAGGGCAAGATGGAGGCAGATGATCCGCTGTGGCGACCCCTAAAGGGAGCAGCCGAAAGAAGAAGAAGAAGAAGTCCATCCATCTCCAAATTGATGTCTGCCTTAAATCTTTCTCTTTGCCTTTTCATTAGCTATTAGCTAGATGAGATTGTTGTCTGCGTTGCTGTGTGACCAACAGTCAGTCACCAATCTTTAGGGTTACAGCTTAGTGAATTGGCAATTATAGGCAACTTTATCTCCAGTGTGTAAGACCTTTGCTAAAACTATGTTTGAACTGTGTGTTAGAACAATCAGCCAAGCATGTTTACCTAAAAAGTCTAATTCAGCTGTGCTGGAATAACAAAACAAAAAAGCAGGTCGCAATTTACAGGCCTTTAAAGGGCACCTACCAAGGTCTTGAGTCCATGTCTCAGCAGGTTGGAGCTATTTAGGAACAACAACATAATGTTTTGGCTCATCTGTGTATGTCCATGTTTCCATGTATCCAGAAAATTCACTCTTTAAATGCATAAGCTTTTGCTTGTTGTAATGTATTGTTGTCACTTGTGAAAAAACATCATGGAGGGTTCTGTGCTGCTGCTGTGTAATGCTAGACCACTATTTAAGCACATAGAAATCACAGTTATTGCCAGCAAAAACAAAAGCAAATCGAGACTGATGATTTCTCACTCCTAGCTTATTGAAACATCCAGAGAAAGTGTTGCAAGTGCACTCTCGGTTTGGTCATTTCTTGATGTCTCAACAACTTGAAACACAGCAGACTCTAACTTGCTGTTACACAATGTACATGTAATGTAAATATAATCCATTATGTCATTATTTAATACATAATTCAAATATTACAGCAAAATGACAATAGTCAGGCTTCGAAAGGCAAAACAAGGACTTCCAAAAGCACTCGAAGATGCCTTTCAGTTGCAGGTTATCACCTGTAGCGTTGTTTGTCCAGTCCTCTTCAGCATCAAAGTGGACATCACCACCAATGCCAGGTCCTGGGAGGAACGCATGGGCCAGAGTGCCACCTTTACCATCAAACGGTGCACCATCCTTGTGATCTACAGCATTAAGCAGAAGATAGATATAAACCTCTATAAACTTTTTTCGTTTTCACACCCTCTGATTTGTGGTACCCAAGAAAAAACCATACTATTAACTTAATTTTTAAATTAAATGAATCAGAACAAATTTCCATTTTACAAAAAAATGATAATATTTATTATTCCGGAATGAGTGATGCTTCCATGCATAAGGCTTTGGGTTACTAATAATTTATTCTTGCATCTAAAACTGTGGTCACTGGTTCATGCATGAAACTGATGCAACATTATTATGACATACAAATGTGACAATATTGAATTGGTAATAAACAGTATTTAAAAGTATTTAATGCCTTTCAACATGTTCCACATCCGTTTAGTATTCCTGTCAGTTAGTATCAGTCAGCATAGACTTTTCAATATTGCATAGTTACTGACCATTAGCTCATGCATCTAGAACTTTGACCATGTTTTTGCATCTTGCATTTAGAGGCAAAACAACTCATTTTTTTACAGAGCTTTAGAGTAAAACAGGAACCACTTTGTTATGACACGAATGCAACAATTTTCAGTTTGCTAATTTCCGTGCTCGGAACCACCATGTGGCTAAACTACCAAACTGTATAGCAATGATTTAATGTTTCGACTTCAGTAAAGTTTACTTCACATCCCTAAAATGTAAAGGTCACAGAACTTTAAGTTAGTCGCAAACTGTGATTACAGCCAGGCCTTCAATTTGGGTCAGAACTCTGTCAAAGCATAAGGAAAAAAGTCCCCTAAGATAATGATGTTTTCTGCATGCGTCTCTATGGGATTATGATGGTTTGTTAGCGCTAAAATAAGATTTTTGACATTTGAGATTAAATACATTTTATGTTTTTCCAGGCAGATTAGCATATTGTCGCTGTCTAAAAATGTTTCTTGCTTCTCTAAAAATGATTTTTGTTTTTCTACATCATTTGGGCTCAGCAGCCAGCCTTTACACTGTGTAAAAATATTATGATTGGACCAATAGAAATGATGCAGTCCTGGGCTGGAGGTTAGGGAACTGGCCCTGTGACCGGAAGGTTGCCGGTTCAATCCCCAGTGCCAGCAGTGTATGACTGAGGTGTCCTTCAGCAAGACACCTAACCCCCAGTTGTTCCCCGGGCGCTGTGGATAGGGCTGCCCACCGCTCTGTATTCACTAGTGTGTATGTGATGTTTCACTTCACGGATGGGTGAAATGCGGAGGTGGAATTTCCCCGTTTCTGGGATTAAAAACGTATCACTCACTTTTGCTCTCTCCTGTAAAGGTGCGATTTTGGAGGTACTTGTTTGTCTTTGGACAGCAATGATATATTTTATTTTGTAGCCGTTTCACAGTGACTCTTTCATTAGAGAGGCCTGGCTCACTGTTTGTTTCCAACAACCCACTGATTAAACTTCAGTCGTATTCAGTCATGACACCTGTTTTAAACTATACATTATTTCAGGGATATATTCACTTAAATATTATACCATGTAGCAAAGAAAACCACTGTGCTCTCCAGACCTACGTGCTGCAGGGCTGTTTTAAACTAGTTCTGACTCATTTGTTTTTAATGGCTCCTAAACGTGTTTTCCCCAGACCAGCCGAGTTTTGTGTACACTCTTCTATGACTAATGTGCCACGCCAGCCTCTCCAGGGTCAATCTAGGTGACAATACGTCCGTCCACACCTTTGTTATTGAAGGAAATCTCGATGTCTGCGCCTCTCCTCTTCCGTCTTCTGAATGTCAAAGGTGCTACCTGGGCCCAGAGCCTCCAGGCTTCCCTGATCACTCTACGGATTTGGGAAGGTCTCATCTTGGGGGTGTAGTTGGAGATCCTGAGCACAGAGTAACATGTGGGGGATCAGAAGAAATGCCCTTTCCCTGCTAGTTGCCCAGGTTGTAAATTTAATTGGTTGGTTTACCTAGTAAAAGTAAGCATTTTGAGCTTATTAACACTCCACTAGTAAGTTAACAAAGAGAAAACCAGACTGCACAGTAGTAGGGAATCTACACTGAATTGGCAGATTATTAGAAACAGCTCATTTGTATTCGTACTCACTGGACATTTTATTAGAAACACTCATCATATAGGTAGTCTTCCTAGGTTTATAATTACTGACTGCAGCGCATGTGTTGATGTACAATTTAGCAGCCCATTCATCAGCAGAAAGGGCCCACCACTGGCCTGATATTATTTTGGGGGTGGTTCATTTCCAGCAGTGCAGTAACGCTGATATTGTGTGTGGCGTTGGTATGAGTGGTGTTTTACACCAATGGGAGTCCCATTTTCTCTGTATCTTTTAATCATTTTTGAACTGCTTTTTCATTCATTTTCTTTGGAAATATCTCCTGAAAAATGAATAACTGAAGTGCATTGAGATACATGAAGAGTTTCTGAGTTTACTTGACAAAAGAAATGTTACAATAGCAAAAATCTAGATCACTTTTACAGTGTGTTACTGGTCCCCACCTATAGGTCAGCGTGCGGTTCCTCCAGCGAATGGTTTCCCCAAACTGCTCAGCATCCGACAGACCACAGCGGCCTCTCCTCGTGGCTGCGGGGGTCAGTTGGTCCAGCTCACCGCTCTCCACCAATTCAAATAAGTGTTGCGTCCCTTTTGGTTTGGCCATAAACTCGTGTGAGGCCAACCCTGCCATCTGATGACTGGCTTGCAGCCTGTCGTTGTAGAATTTCCCCAGATAGCTCTAAAACGGGGCAGCGTGGAGAATGATAATGCGATGATAATGTGTGTTGGTAAGGGAGCAAAAAAACAGATCAGTTTTATACATTTTGAAGTTCTTATTGGGTTTTGCATCTTGACAATGGTCGCTATCATCAAAACCAGAAAATAATTTTTTCCTTTTTTTACCGTTCAGGAATGACAGCTGTCCTATACACTAAGAATCCAATAGAAATGGTCCAAAATCAATGCATTTAGTAGAGAACCTGTTGTTTGTAACGCTGGGAAGCGTTGATGAGGCGGACGCATGTGCTGAGAGAAGCGAGATTTATTAGGGGCAAATCCAATATCAGGGTCTAGACAGTCCAGGGTCAACGAGCCAACATGGAGGGAATGAGGGACAGACATGACGAAAATGAACACAGACTAAACACACAACAGAGGCCAGAAGAACGACGCTAAACAATACAATACAAAGACCAAACAAAGACCAGCAGCCTAACAGGGAAAACCACAGGGCTTAAATACAACAGGGTTAACAAGACACAGGTGGTAACAATCAGGGGCAGGGTCTGGAAACAAGAGGGCAGGACCGGGAAGAAACAAAAAAAGGAATCACATGGACAAAACCAAATTAAAACAATACACATGGAGGACTGGGAGGGGCCAATCATGACATTGGTATTAATTTGAATTCCAATAAACTTGATGTACACACCATTTTAATTTAGTAGATTTACTTTGACTACGATTCTATCCATTTACAGACGAATGCCAAATGGTCAGACAACAGATTTTGTTGGTTTTCTAAGTAAAATTATAAAACGGATAGTTCTGGTCCTAAAATCTGATTGAGCTGCGTTCGAAGCTGTAGTAAAATGCACAATATACACACACCTCTGACCACCTTGCAACAACTGAATTGTATATTACTACACCACTGCATGGAAAAAATCTTGTGCTGTAAATGGAATAATCTCTGGTCAGTTAGCTAACAGGCTAAACAGCGCCATCATTAATCTCACAGGCTTGAATTAAAGTTCTTACAGGGTGATTAAACTGTAAAATACGACTCGTGGTGGTAATTTGGTGACCGTGAAGTACTTATACAGCAAAAGCTTTTGCATTAATCAGTGCTGTGTTATCATACGTTCATTGTTAAATGAAATGACCGCAATATACAGCGATGGGCGACCAAATGTTCTCCTCATTCAGCAGTTCATGGTTGCTTGGCAGTGACACCGTACTCCCATGTTTCTTGGTGGAATGCTTATTTATGTCGAGTATTATTAATAATAAAACACATCCTCTACAGACAACACACTTTTAATGCCCAATTACTCAATTTAACATATTGGAGAAAAAACAAAACAAAAATATGGCCTGTGCAAAAGTTATGGCACACTTTGTAACTCATGTTTTATTGTGTTACAGTGGCAGTTGTGCAGTAAAGTTTGCAGAACAATGCTATATGTAAGTGTGTTCTCTGTAGAGGATGTGTTTACTTCTTTTTGTGTGGAAAATCAACAAAACACGTCATTTGACCGGGCCTGTTTGAAATGGACTGTGTGTGGTGGAAGGCCGAGCAGATGCCAGTAAACATTCCAGGAATTTTGTTACCACCTTGAGAGCCATCTGCCATCTGCTTTAGTGTAGGTGTTCATTCAAGTTGTCACCACCCAAAACACCACCTGTCATCCTTTTTCCCCTTTAAAAATCCAAAATACAGTCTTGAGCGACTCCCTTCAACATATGGGGAGAAAAGCACTTCAAGTGGGAAAAACACGGGCATAAATCTACAGTCACATCAAGCCAGTTGTCCTGAGCGTGATTTACAGTAGACCTCATCGTGCTGTATCTTCATTAATCCAGTTCAGACCATATTGTTGATGGGCCATTTAATGGTTTCAGTGAAGTTGTAAGCCACTTTATACACACATGACTGCACGGATCTTAAGTGACGACACACCACAACCCACAAACCGTTACCTAACACTTTGTGTCATTGTTTATTACTTGTTAAATAAACCTTCACACAGTTTCCGTCACAGGCTGGTGTGAAATGCAGAAGTAGTTTGAAGTGTTGCAGAAACATCCCGCTAAACAGGCTGCAGCAATATAATTGCATAATTGACTATTACCTCATTTTTCTCTTAGATGGGAATCTACAGCGCTGTGCAAAAGCCTGAGATCACTGCCACCACCAGCTATTTCAGTTCCTCTCATGATGAGCATTAAATACAAGCTATTCGTTGTTCATGTGATTAGAAGAAATTCGATTAAAATAATTAAAATCTTAAATTAAAATACTAAAATTATAATCCGCTTGCACACAGAAGGAGAAAGTCAAAAGAAGTTGAGAAAAAAAACAAAAATATTATTTAAAAACGGGATTCCTAACAACCACCTAGTGAACTGTCCCCATCAGATACCCATCAGAACATATTCTGATAACCTACGAAGACTGAGGACTAGCAGTAAACACTTCAAAATAAAGGTTCCTCAACGGTTCTTGGCTTGAATGTATGGTTCTAGTACAAAAAATCTTCCTCTGATATAAAACGACAGGATGGGAAGGTTCTTTAAATTTCTTCTCTTACACACGCCCATCTCATTTGGTTCCTAAAGGTTCTCCTTTGTGTTATGGACAGTTTCTGGGTCATTTCTTTACCTGTGTTCACAATTAGCTCCTCAGGGCACGTCTGAAGTTCTGTGAATCCATTCTGAGCCTATATTTAAATCCAGTACATCCTTTTCTTGACTGAATAACAGAAATGTAGAACAATCACTGCATGGTTTCCATCACTGTCGAACCAATAACTATGATATGGATCTGTTGTGTCACGCATGATTGTGCAAAAAAGCACAGTAAGTAGTTATAATAACGTAATGTGAAGGAAACACCTGACCTCAGTGGATTCAACCTGAACAGAGAAACTTTCCCTTCTATATTATATTCCATTACATCTCTATATCGCTGCTACCACAACAAACCCTGCATCTCCAAAATGTTAATTTTAAGTTTTCTTTTAATGTGAGTGAAAGGGACCAGACTTTTTGTCCAAGTAATTTTGGGCCACTTCTTTTGGTCCCCTTATCGTGAAGCTTAGACACAAAGTAAAAGGCAACAGACATTTTCAAATCATGTAATCATGGGACAAAAATGGAGATACAAGGTTTTGTATATACAGTAATGTATAAAGCTGGCAATGGACCCCATCAGTTTATGGAAAAGCCTCTGATGACCCTTGGCAATCCACCTGAGGGCCGTCTGAACATGAGTTCCGATGGAAGAGAAGGCTTACAATTAGTCCACTGCTGTTCACTCTACTGACTACTGACAAACTGAAGCTTATCTGTGACACTGACCACGTGAAGGCCATGTTAATGCCTCTGTACAGAGAGGTCAGATGTGATCACTCAAGTTTTACTACCTTAGTAACTGCTGTGGTTATGTATGTCGTCTGACTGCGTGGCGACCTCGTGTCCAGAATGAGTGCTGTGTCGGTGCTGCACTGTCCAGTCTGTTTACTGTGTCTAATGTCTGTTTAATTGATTGTATTTATTGTTTCTAGTTTCATTTTTTGTTTGCGCACCATGTCTGCACGTTCACACTTTGTACGTTTTATTCCTTGTTGCTCCGTGATGCTCCTGGAGGAACGTAATTTCACTCCACTGTGCACTTGTACATAGACGGAATGACAATAAAAGCCTCTTGACTTGACTTTACAAAATACCTGACCTCTCTGTACAGAGGCCTTAACATGGTCAGTGTCACAGTGTTCAATTTGAACGGTGGTCTAGAAATACTGCAAAAAATTTCTGCTTCATTTTACTTGTCCTAACTTTTCTTCGCTTAAACTTTTTTCATTCTAAAATGTTTTGCTGTCCAAGCTTGAGTGAAAAAATCCATGTTGTCTCAGATTTTTGGCCCCCACTGAAAATCCGTCCATCCAAACATGTTTAATCCAGGTTAGTCTAGTAATCTGCTACAGGATTATTTGACACATACCTCTGCAAACTCCAGGTCAGCATCACTGGGCCGCGCTGTGGGATACGCTGGAGAGGCCAAAAACACACCGGCTTGGACAAACAGGCTCAACCACAGCCTTCCCATGCCTGCCACGAGCTTTCCTCCGTGAGACGAGCCTTCTTCTACCTATCATGGCATCCTAAATGTGGAACACCTGGAGTGCAGCGTCAATTATATGTACACTCAAGATGAAACAGACGTCACCTAGCACGCTTTCATTCAGCGCTGTCTTCTTAAAAATATGTGATTAATGTGTGGCTTACCAGCACTCAACAGCAGACAGTCATCGTAAGGCACATTTGTATGGAGAGATATGAGGCCCTGTGATGTTTTAATGGGTTCTGAAGAACAAACAGCTGCGAGGATAGTTTACAGTGCAGATAACGCCTGTGCTAAAACACCTAAGGCCTCCTAGGACCTACAGCATAAGCATAAATATGCATTTAATAATGGCATAATAATTATGCTTGGGGCATAACACCCATAAAAATAAACCACTCAAAATAAATATGACACAAACGTATAATTAAAGTTCTTTATAGAAGAACTCTGTTATGTAAGCAGAAAAGTGGGTTAAATAAGGTCGTAATGTGTAGAGCATATAAAATATTCCCAAAAAATGCTTATGGTTATTTGACCCTGTATTCCATATCGCTGTTGTCAGAAACAAAACCTTGGATCTCCATTTCTGCCGTTTTTCAGTTTTTTACATATTTTGAAAAGGTCTGATGTCTTTTACATTGTGTATATATTTCATGAAGATTGAACCAAATAAAATGGCCCAAAACTGCTTGGAAATACTTCTGGTTCCATTGACTTCCATTAAAAGTAAAGTAGGTTTTTTCCTTCTCCTGTAAAGTTACCATTTTGGAGATACGAGGTTTCGTTCTGACAACAGCGATATATTATTGATATATACACTCACCGGCCACTTTATTGGGTACACCTGATCATTTGCTTGTTAACACAAATAGCTAATCAGCCAATCAAATGGCCGCAACTCAATGCATTTAGGCATGTAGAGGTGGTCAAGACGACTTGCTGAAGTGCAGACCGAGCATCAGAACGGGGAAGAAAGGGGATTTAAGGGACTTTGAACGTGGCGTGGTTGTGGCTGGTCTGAGTATTTCAGAAACTGCTGATCTGCTGGGATTTTCACGCACAACCATCTCTAGGGTTTACAGAGAACGGTCTGAAAAAGAGGAAATATCCAGTGAGCGGTCAGTTGTGTGGACGAAAATGCCTTGTTGATGTGAGAGGTCAGAGGAGAATGGGCAGACTGGTTCCAGATGATAGAAAGGCAACAGGAACTCAAATAACCACTTGTTACAACCAAGGAATGCAGAATACCATCTCTGAACACACAACACATCCAACCTTGAAGAAGATGGGCTACAGTGAAACTGGGTCCAACCTTTTACTAGCAAAGTGTATAATCTGCCTAGTTGGTTAGTGTAGTGGTTAACACCTTTGCCTTCTACGCTGTAGACTGGGGTTCAATCCCCGACCAGGGCAAGCACCCTAGGCTATATCAATAAGGGTCCTTGGGCAAGACTCCTAACACCACCTTGGCCTGCCTGTGTAAAATGACCAAATTGTAAGTCGCTCTGGATAAGAGCGTCAGCCAAATGCCGTAAATGTAAATCTGCCTGATGAACCTCCTGCATATTTCTCTAAAGGGCTCATATCATGGATAACCAGATTTTGCAGCTATAAGACTTTAATACAGTATGTAAACTTTTTTAAAGTTCCAAAATGTTCCATCTCCAGTCCATAGGTGGATACTAAGCTGCCAAAATGGTTCATATTCAAAAAACAGCTTATTTACATATATCTGCCTACAGCAGGTTAGCTCCACCCATTCACACTGAAGTTATAAGAAGTGTTTCAGCCTGAAATGCTTTTTTAACAAGGAGCAATGCAGGGCAGCCAATCAGAATTGAGCTAATTTACATGTTTCAGTCTTAGTGCAGCCTGTTCAAATGCATTATATTTTTGTAGATATGTTTTTTTCTGAAATAAAGGCAATTAATAGGATGTTTGTCCTCCTTTGCCACAGTAACAGCCTCTGCTGTTCTAGGAAGGGCTTTATACCAGATGTTGGAAGATTGCCATGAGGATTTGATTGCATTCAGCCACAAGAGCATTAGTGAGGTCACGTTCTGGATCACTCCAACTTATTGAGCTACATCACTCCAGGGAACGCAGTCCCGCTGACCCACAGAGTCCCATTCTGTGGTCAGTGCTTTTCTATGGAGATTTTACAATCTATTTGTGGGCAGTTTGAACACCTGCATACTTTTGGACATATACTACAATCTCTATAGCACCAGTGCTCTGATGTGTTTAGAAGTTGTTGAATCTTCTTCTTGGTGGTCCAAAGTCAATGCTGAACAATGTCTGTAAAAATGGCCACAGATTTGTTATGATCACAAATGTTGTGTCTACTACTGACCACATCGGCTTTAGCAAGGCAGTATTTCACCACTGGAGTTTCTCATGATTCTGTTTTATTTCCTGTTGAGTCAATAAACACTTTTATGAGGTAACACTCCAAACACTTCCAGCACAACTCGACCTAAGTGCGTTAGCGGCGCTTATGAAGACCAACAGTGAACAATCAAAAATGATGTTAGTGATTCTGAGAACTACTCCAGCATTTTTAACCTAGCTTTTATCAACCATGTACAAAAATGTTCCCTGTAGTTAGTAAAACAGCAGAAAGCTTCTTTGACAGAGCACATTATAATAGAAACCACTGGATAGATGCTTAAAACAGTCTTTATTTATCTTGTTTTCAAATGCTTCATTCAACTTGAATCAAAAGTGGGAAGTCAGAATTCAGAATCATGCCATTTTGGAGCCACAACATGGGAAAAATATGATGCCTTCTGTGAAAGCAAGTATTGTTACCAACAAGCTAGCCAGCTAATGTTAGTGATATGAGGGACAATTTTAACATTCATGACATACTCTATATTTCCAAAAGTATCAGCCTGCCTGCCCTCACACACATATGAACTTGAGCGACATCCCATTCTTAATCCATAGGGTTTAATATGATGTCGGCTCACCCTTTGCAGCTATAACAACTTCAACTCTTTTGGGAAGGCTTTCCACAAGGGTTAGGAGTGTGTTTATGGGAATTTTTGACCGTTCTTCCAGAAGAACCCTTGTGAGGTCAGACACTGATGTTGGATGGGAAGGCCTGGCTCACAGTCTCCGCTCTAATTCATCCCAAAGGTGTTCTATTGGGTTGAGGACTCTGTGCAGGCCAGTCAAGTTCTTCCACACCAAACTTGCTCATTCATGTCTTTATGGACCTGCTTTGTGCACTGGTGTGCAGTCATGTTGGAACAGGAAGGGGCCGTCCCCAAACTGTTTCCAAAAATTTGGAAGCATGAAATTTTCCAAAATCTCTTAGTGCTGAATCATTGAGTTCCTTTCACTGGAACTAAGGGGCCGAGCCCAACTCCTGAAAAACAATCCCACGTCATAATCCCCCCTCCACCAAACTTTACACTTGGCACAATGCAGTCAGACAAGTACCGTCTCCTGGCAGCCGCCAAACCCAGACTCATCCATCAGATTGCCAGAGGGAGTAGCATGATTCATCACTCCAGAGAACACATCTCCACTGCTCTAGAGTCCAATGATGGTGCTTTACACCCCTGCATTCAATGCTTTGCATTGTTCTTGGTCGTGTAAGGCTTGGATGCAGCTGCTTGGCCATAAAGCTCTCTACGCTGTTCTTGAGCCGATCTGAAGGCCACATGAAGTTTGGAGGTCTGTAGTGATTGACTCTGCAGAAAGTTGATGACCTCTGCACACTACGCGCCTCAGCATCCGCTGACCCTGCTCTGTCATTTTACGTGGTCTACCACTTCGTGGCTGAGTTGCTGTTGTTCCCAGTCGCTTTCACTTTGTTATAATCCCACTGACAGTGGACTGTGGACTATATAGTAGTGAGGACATTTCACAACTAGACTTGTTGCACAGGTGGCGTCCGATCACGGTACCATGCTGGAATTCACTGAGCTCCTGAGAGCGACCCATTCTTTCACTAATGTCTGTAGAAGCAGTCTGCAGGCCTAGGGGCTCGGCTTTATACACCTGTGGCCATTGAAGTGATTGGAACACCTGAATTCAATGATTTGGATGGGTGAGTGAAAACTTTTGGAAATATAGTGTATTTACCTTTTCAAAACAGCATCCTTCGTCGTCGCTGTTGTAGATTCAACTAATTTGTCTGTATGTTGACTGTGATCTAAACCAAATACAACTATTTGAGGCATAAAACAAGAGAAAAAACACTGCTACAAATATTGCTAATTTTCTGCTAGCTCCCCAATCCTAGGGTTTCAGTCATGTGATTTTTCAGTTGTGGCCGTGATATTTTTTCTGGCTTCGCTGCTCTGCACAAATGTAACTAGAGGTGAAAGACGGCTAAAATTACTCTCCTTACTCTGGAAGAGAAAAATGTGACCTCAACAAAGTTGCTAAAATAGTCTGTGATCCTTTTACATTTTCACCCTGAACTCCTGGTCCCACTTTAACTGGCGGAAAAGCTATATATCAATATCTATATTTATCTCATACTCAGCCCCTCTCTGTATTCTGGAGAGTCTCTTAATGCATTTAAAAGCACAGAAGCCCACCGGCTCTTCACGTCAGGGTGGGTAAAGGATCCCATGTTGTTGAATAAAGAGGAGAAAACCTCTGTCATCATAGGGAAACAACATCAGCTAATTAACACAGATGTCAACAATGCTGTCCTTTAGATGACTTTAGCTAATGTTATGAGCCAGGAGATGAACAGTCGCACCCCCCCCCCCCCCAACGGAGATGTAGACAGTTGGTTTAACTTTATTGTCCGTTCCTAGAGATTTAAATTACATTTGAATGGAGAAACGTAGATGTTAAATATCAGACTGAATGTCGTGGCTTGGAAAACGACGTTGTGTTTCGACAGACGTGATTCTATAAGTTTGCTGGTGTAATTACTTCAGAGTTCAGCTCCAGTCCTGAAACCCCTGCACTGCATAACTGTGGTTTCATGGTTAAAATACCTGCTAAATAATCCCTTCTTGAGCTGAACGAGGTGTGAACAGCAGAGAGAAACACTGCAGCGGCTCCAAACCTGGAGTGAAAACACTGAATTAAAGGTCTGTGTCCATCGTCTCTCAGCTACTGGTGCATCTTTAAGATGAATCATCACAAAGCACAGCAAATTAAAGTCATTGCACAGTTACCCTCTGATTCAGTCCTCGAAATGGCGCTAACCATACAGGGTGACGTCACGCAAAATGCATGAACAGGACCCTAGTAATACCTTAATGCTAACGGCAACTCACATGCGCAATTCTTGGCTATTCTAGGTTAGAATTGAATGTCCATCCATCCATCCATTTTCTAAGCCGCTTCTCCGTCAGGGTCGCGGGGGGAGCTGGAGCCTATCCCAGCAGTCTTCGGGCGAAAGGCAGGATACACCCTGGACAGCGCTACCCACTACGCCACCGTGCCGCCCTAAACATGAATGTGTAGCTTGTAAAGTACATTCCATGTTTTTGAAGCTTGTAACCGACATATATTTTACATTATAGCAGCCCTATAGTGGCTTTATACAGAGAAAGATAGAAAGTTGCTGCTGTTTTCCATTACAAACAACTGACTGAAACCTGGTTCAACTATGCATTCTGACTGCTTTCACAGTTAGTGGCGTATTTAGAACTTCCCGAAGGCCTAGACTGAGACAAAACTCATCTTACTCATTGTAAATCAAAACATGGCTAATTCCACTGTAATTTCCTGAGTATGTTTGTGGTTAATCTGACATGTTAGGCCTTCAGTTCAGCTCCTGAAGTCCTAACCAATACGACAACTCACTTGGCTATATTCAGCTAAATACCATGCAGAAAAAAATCCTGGTTGGACAGTTGTTTTTTTGGGCATTTTAAGAATTTGGCCTTTTTGTTTCCAACCAAGACTTAATGAAATAGGAGTGTTACTAAAATACTTGCAATCATGATGATTATTTTACAGACAGGGTTTTTTTTATTTCACAGAAACCTTCTTTGAAAGGTTCTCCTCTGATATCATCTCATTTAAAAGTAGAGAAGTGTTGCTTCATAACTCTTGTCGGTGTGAGCAGCAGTGATGATAGGAGTGTGAATAGAAAATGTTTAAAAAGTAAACACTTTTGCCTAATTCATTTTAGCATAGAATTTAGTTTTTAGTCATTTTAGTTCATTAAGTTTTAAGAATGAACTGGTCTAGACTGGTAATCACGTTTCTGAGGTTTGAATTGATGTAGAATATTGCTTAAGACAAAGTGACCCTTATTAGTCCGACAACAGGGAAATTTCACCTCCACATTAAACCCATCCGTGAAGTGAAACACCACATACGCACTAGTGAGCACACTCACACTAAGGGGCAGTGAGCACACATGCCTGGAGCGGTGGGCAGCCCTATCCGTGGCACCTGGGGAGCAGTTGGGGGTTAGATGTCTTGGACACCTCAGTCATGTACTGTCGGCTGATAACATAGAAAGTAAAGAATATGTTGTGCCTAACAACAGCCGTGATCAGTGGTACAATGAATGTAACTCACAACCTCTCGTGTCTCCTTGTGTTAATCTAAATAGGATATATTGTCACTTTCAGAACAAATCCTTTTCAAAATCTCTAAATTGGTAACTTTACAGGAGAAAGAAAAAACGTTCTTAACTTGTAATGTAAGTTAACGAAACAAGATTTTTACCAAGTAATTTTGGACCATTTCTGTTGGTTCTTTCATCTTGAAATTTTAACGCAGTGCAAGGGGCCTAAAGGGTTCTAAAATTATGCAAAAAAGTTTTTTAAAAAAACTGTAAAAATAAAGATACATGTACTTTGAGCGACAGCAACAATATTGCAATGTATTTACAATATATAAGATACAAGCAGTAAATACAGAGAACTGCTTCACTTTTCTCACTCATGTAAGACAGTCATTGTACTTGTGTTTGAGGGAAGCTGTATCTGCGCAAAGTTCTCCTTCAGCACAGAACTAGCAATACAGACTTCATAAGCAGGACATGTTAGAAGAGTTCAACCTCTGAGCAGACTATGAGCTAAAAGCCTTTTGTGTATTTTATCAATAAAATCAAACCCCGACATGATTGTGCAACTGCAGTGGAGTAGACTGATAAGAGAGCTGGCACCTGAACTTGATCACAACATCAAATTATACAGTATTATTTATAAAGAGAGTCAGCAGACACACCTGAACCTCACCTTCTTTGCATAATTATGATCGAGTGAGCATGAAATCATTCAGCACAGCATTGGAGGAAAATCTGGCTTAATCTGGCTGCGCTGGAGGCTCGAGCGTGAACGACGGGCAAGCATCCAACTCAAACCTAATCTAGTGCGGACATGTCAGCGCTCATATCTGGCTTACGTGAGCCGGGCAATCACCAGAGTGAGTCCTCTGGACGAGCGTACACACCCTATATCAACACAAATACTGACAGATCACCTTCACGACTGCTGCGGAGGTACAGCTGAGATCTGGAATTGGTTGTTTTGTGTTTCGTGTGTGTCATGATGAGTGTTAAAGGGGAGTTCCACTGATCTGCAGAACACTCAGCATCATTAAATCGCTAAGATGTAAACAAACTAATTTACAACAGTCTTTCTTGCTAAGTCAGCATTGATGTATCATCACATTGATGCACATCAGCATTGTTCACAGTGACTCAGATCTCTCATGAGTTTAATGAAGGCGTCTCAAACTCAAATTACCTGAGGGCTGCTAACCAGATGGTCTTGTCTAAAGGGGGCCCAAAAAGTGTCCCACATTTTGTTTCAAGTGTGGACTCTAACCGCATAACATATACAATCATTTAAGTACTTAGTCAATGTTGTGCTTTACAGCAGACTTACTGTAAGAGAGTGGAAGTACAAAGTAGGTATTTCCAATAAAGTGGCCATTGAGTGGAAATTCAAGGTAGGTGTTTCCAGTAAAGTAGCTAGTGAGCGGAAGTACAAAGAAGGTGTTTCTAATAAAATGGCCAGTGAGTAGAAGGGGGTTTCTAATTAACTCAACCTGGCAGATACTGAACTGACAGAACTGAAGTAATTACTAATGCTGTAATATAGAAAGCAATGAATATGTTGTGCCTAACAACATCCATTATCAGTGGTACAGTCTTGTGTCTTGTTGTTTTAATAATATTGCTTAAAAACATATTGTTGTATCTAAATAATATAATTGTGTCGCCAACATGGAAATTTACATTTACGGCATTTGGCTGACGCTCTTATCCAGAGCGACTTACAGTTTGATCATTTTACACAAGTAGGCGAAGGTGGTGTTAGGAGTCTTGCCCAAGGACTCTTATTGGTATAGTGTAGGGTGCTTACCCAGGTGGGGATTGAACCCCAGTCTACAAGGCAGAGGTATTAACCACTACACTACACCAACCAAGGAAATGTTACAGGAAAAGGAAAAAAACATTCTTGACTTGTAATGGAAGTTAATGTTCAATATTTCCAAGTAATTTTGGACCATTTCTGTTGGTCTGTTGATTTTAATGCAATGCAGAAGGTTTTAAAATGATGCAAAAACATTTTTAAAAAACAGCAATAACAGATTTAGTATGTCCCATATTTTTCAAGTGTGGATTCTAACCACATAACATACACAATCATTTAAGCATTTAGTCCATGTTTAATCTTTTAAACATCTTAGGCAATGGGTATTACTGGTTTGTCACCACAACAGCTACTGTTAATAATGATAGTAGTAGCAGTATAAATACAGTGTATTTTAGTGTTCAATTAAATCAAGTAAACACAAATTGAATATTTTATATATTATTTTACATTTCATATGGGACTCATAGCACTGGCATTCCTGCTAATTTGAAGCTGTCTCACATCCGGCTTCAAGCTTTCTGGTGTGAAGTCTCTAAAAGGTCCTTCAAAGAAAATTATTACTTGAAATCTTTATGAAAAAAATGAGTCTGTAATTGAACAGTTATACATTAAACCACTCTGGCGGATTTTATTTACATCTCAACCACTGAATTATGGAGAAATTTTGAAAAAATGGTAGAATTCAGGACACGGTGTCCACGTTTTTAGTTCCTCCTGTTCAATTTTTATTTACAACTGTTAGTTCAATTATGTGGAACTGCGATGGATTTGAAGAGCCCTTAAGGCCATCAGGCCTCATTTACAAAACAGTCGTAGAATCATATTTGATCCTAGAATTAGATCGTTATTTAAGAGTGATGTACAAGTTTAAATGTAAACAAACCCAGAGTGGCACAGGACGAGGCGCTGATGCCAGTGAATGTCAGTGAATGCCCGTGCAATGAGTGCTCTCATTATCTTGTGATATCTAGGCTTGTACAACCAAGCGAGTTCTCCCATTGGTGAGGTCTTCAGGAGCTGGACTGAAGAACTCGATGCTGCGTTACTGGCCAGGTGAGAACTAGGAAAGTTTCCGAAATCCAGGTAGGAATGTCCATTTTGAGCTGATTTTTGTGCCTGATATGCTTTTCTTTATGAAACCACTAAATGCAGAGGGATACTTGGATAATTACTTAAACTTGAGATTTTTAATCAAACTGACGTGTTATTTATGAATTATTACATTATGACATACACAATCTGCAGGATAAGTGACCAGACAACAGAAGTGTTATTTCTGACTATGAGGGTGGGCTAGCGCATAAAATGTATGTAATATATGTTTAATCTTACATGCATTTAAATGTGTCATAATATATATGCAATGTTAAAACTTAACATAAGTCTATGTAAGAAGTAATATAGCTTATGTAATGCTTTCTGACTTTCTTCATCCGTGACTCAGCAGTTTTAGCCATTTGTTTACATTTACATTACATTTCTGGCATTTGGCTGACGCTCTTATCCAGAGCGACTTACAATTTGGTTGCTTTACACAGGAAGGCGAAGGAAGTGTTAGGAGTCTTGCCCAAGGACTATTATTGGTATACTGAAGGGCAGTTACCCAGGCAGGGGATTGAACCCCAGTCTACAGCATATAAGGCAAAGGTGTTGTTATAATAATGCACATGTATCAGACGTGTACATGATAATATACAATCAGGTCCATAAATATTTGGGCATCAACAAAAACAATTCTTATTTTTGCAGTTGAAATTGAAATTCAAATTGAAATTGAAACAGCTTTAAGTTAAGGGTATGTACATCTAAATTAGGTGGACAGTGTAAGAATTAAAACCATTTTCATACAAAGCCATTGTTTCAGGGGCTCAAAAATAATTGGACAAACCAACATAATATTAAATAAAATTGGCTTTTTAAAATACTTTATAGCAAAGCTTCTGCATTCAGTGTATGTCTGAAATCTGAAGCTCATAGACATCATCAGACGCCGGGTTTCTTCCCCGGTGATGTTGTACCAGGTTCTGGGTTTAAGTGAGGGCGGTAATGGAGTGATGATAAATGGTGGGGCTGGAAGTCACTGACTGGTGGTCTCACCATGAGCACCTTCATCACAAACACAGCTTTTAGGTTTTTGGACCGTGTGTGTTGTTCGGTGTGCAGTAGCATTAGAGGCACTGGTTCAGCTGATTGCTAGTCATGTGACAACCTCTTTCACTGTGGACTAAATCAGGCATAATGAGTCTGGAGTCTGGAGGGAACTTGGCTGTGTTGTGTTGAGTTTTATGGATTTTAACTTCACCCCTAGTGCCTCATGACCTCATGTAGCCCCAGACCTCACAAGCAGGTGAAGGACCCCTCATGGTACAACACCTTACTGAATACTGTCATGTGTTTAGTTCTCTGTCAGGAAGTTGTGATGTGAACCAATCAATGTTTATCAGGGAAAATGTCATAAATGTCTTAAAAACTGGATTTCACTGAAGAATATGAGCTCATAGAGATTTTATCTTTATTGTTTACAGTTGTGAGGTAATCGACCATTCGTTCAGCTCCTTATTAGAAATGCTCTCTAACATTGTCTATTGAGCTAATCTCACTCTATACAGCTCCCTGGAACCTGAATCTGAATTCTAGTGGTCATTCCGATCAAGTGAATTTGAGGCTTGTGTGTTTAAAGTCAGATAGTGAGATGAAAGGGAAGGTGGCATGACTTTTGAGAGACATTAGCCAATCTAAGTCAGAGAGGACGAAAGAGCTTAATGCATCTTGATGATGTCTTAATGCGGAGCGGCATTTCACTCAAATGAGGAAATCTCTCACTCACTGTGTTCTTCTGGCACGCGTCTGCATCTCTTTCCTGCAGAGCACTTCCAGTTCCAAAATCATGCTTGAAACATAATCCAAAAAACTTGGGACAAGTTTATTTCAGATGTGATGTAAATCAGTGTATTTGCTTTGTGTTAGAAAAGTTCAGAATATTATGTGAATATTATTATGATGTATAAATTGCTATGGATATTATTTCTTATTTTAGGAGGCCTCATCCAGAAGTCCAGGTAGTTCCAGGAGTTTAGAAACATTTTCATGCAATTATACTTTAAGTAAACAGCGGAAAAGTTCAGCGATTGCTTTCTGAACAGTTTTCCAGTGTACTGGACACTGAATATTAGATAAATAAAGTAAATTTTAAAAGATATATTACATATTATGATATTTAGTACACTACAGAGAACATGCTCTTTGGCATCTTGGGACTGAGGGGGTTATACTCCCACAGCAGCCATACAACAGCTGAATTACTGCGAGCATCTATTGTTCCCCACCTTAAACAGCTATTCCCTCACAGCTGTAAGGTGCACAGCTGTCTGGCTGTGATTGAGATCTTATCTGACTGGAAGGGAAATGACTCAGCGGTCTATTTGGTGTAACTGCAGTGCAGAATTTCCACACGTTGGCGCCCTCTGCTGTTCTGATGCACAATTGCATACAGATTCCAAAAACACGGTCAGCTCTGCTGTGACAGGAAACTGCGGTGAGATACAAGCCCCAAAAAGTATTCGGACATTTGTGCCATACATAAAAATGCCGTTGTATTAAGAGGCAAACTGTCAAACCAAGTGACATTTGTTCTGAACACAGGCTCACTGACCCTGTAGTAACACTGCCCCCGACTTTGATGTTTCCACCTCTATGCTTTACAGTAGCCTTAGAGGAGTCTGGCTGGAGATCTTCTCCACACACAGTCTGATCTCTGATAGGGGATAGGGGACCACTGTTGACCTGCTGAAGGCAAAGCTGGTGGTCCACTGGCATTTTGCTCAGCATTTTCTGGGCAATTTACTTATAGTCTTATACTTATATTTGGGGCAGTCGTGGGCTGGAGGTTAGGGAACTGGCCCTGTGACTGGTTGCTGGTTTGATCCCCAGTGCCGACAGTCCATGACTGAGGTGTCCTTGAGCAAGACACCTAACCCCCAATTACTCCCCGGGCGCCGTTGATAGGGCTGCCCACCGCTCTGGGCAAGTGTGCTCACTGCCCCTAGTGTGTGTGTATTCGCTAGTGTGTATGTGGTGTTTCACTTCACGGATGGGTTAAATGCGGTCCTCGTTTGTGGAATTAAAAAAGTATCACTTAACTTAGTCCAATGTACCTGTTTTTCCTTCATTGCTTTCTGTGGGTATGCTTTGTAAATGAGTTTGGTGAATAATTTTAATTTAGCTCAGTGTCAGCCACATTTTCTATAAAATCATTTTAAATTAGGTCATTTTTTTCTCTAAGTTGTTTGTAACATTTGTCTAAATGTATTACCTAAAATAAAAGGCTGTGTGCATTTAAAGTCTGTTTGATTAAGGAGATTAAAATCTAGATTAGAGTTTGAATGCAGGACAATAATCTGGGTGGTCCAAGGGTGGGCCAGCAGTGGCAAACAGTCAGTGGGTTGTGGACCTTATCAAGCCAGTGGAACAATACAGGCTTACTGTTTGGGTATGTTATGCTGAAAGTGTATAATTTATTTACAGCTACACTATGTATGTTTTAGTGGTTTTGGAGACCTCTCTGGTGGAAAGGTGTAATTGCATGTTCCGTGCACGGGTTGCACGTCGGCCTATTTCCTGCAGCAGAAGAACCTGATGACTGTGAATGTGATGAAAGCGAATTTGGTGGGTTGTATTCTGAGGATGTGAGTGAATTATCTATTATTGTCATCATACAAACTCAATTTCAAAAAAGTTGGGACAGTTTGTGAAATGCTGATAAAATTAGAAAGCACCGAGCAGTAAATTCTGTTTGAGCTGTATGAAACTGAGGAGTATAAAAAAACACTATATTAGATGTTTTACCTTGTGAACGGTTTGTTAGTATACGTTCATTCTAAATTTGATATCAGCAACACGTTCCAAAAGAATTAGGACAGGAGCACATTCACCACTGCGTTCCATCACCTTTCCTTTTAACAACACTTAATAATTGTTTGGAGATTTGAGACACAAACTGATCCAGTTTTGAAACCACCAACTTTTTTGCCATTCCTGTTATTTAAGTCTTGAGTTGTGCAACCACACTGGCCATTACTGTGTCCAGTTTTAAGACAGCAGCCACACAACAGCTGAATTACTGTGAGCGTCCATTGTTCCCCACCTTAAACAGCTGTAAGGTGCAGTAAGGTGAGCTGTCTGGCTGTGATTGAGTTCTTATCTGGCTGGAAGGGAAACGACTCAATGATTTCTTAGGTGTAACTGCAGTGCAGAGTTTCTGCGCTTTGGCACCCTCTGCTGTTCTGATGCACAACTGCACCCAGATTCCAATAACACCGTCAGCTCTGCTGTGGTGAGATACAGGCCCCCAAAGGTATTCGGATATTTGTCCCATACACAACAATGCATTCAGTCCATTGTGCTAACATACATCAAACCAGGTGGTATTTATTTTAAAACGACCATTCAAATATCTTTTGAAAAAGTCTGCTTTGCAGATTTCTGCAGGGACCTGAGCTCATAATCCCATCAATGACCACAAACTCACTGACCCTATTGTTAGAAAACTGGCTCAGACCTTTCCACCTCTGTGCTTTACAGTAGCTTTAGTGCAGTCTGGTTGGAGATCTTCTCCCGGCTTTCTCAACACTATCTACTATCAGCCTGATGCTGAAGTGTTTCTCTCTGAAACAAATATTTATTTAAAGATTAAGATTAAGAGACCCTTATTAGTCCCACAACAGGGAAATTTCACCTCCACATTTAAGCCATCCGTGAAGTGAAACACCACATACACACTAGTGAGCACACACACACTAGGGGGCAGTGAGCACACATGCCCGGAGCGGTGGGCAGCCCAATGCGCAGCGCCCGGGGAGCAGTTGGGGGTTAGGTGTCTTGCTCAAGGACACCTCAGTCATGTGCTGTCGGCTCTGGGGATCGAACCGGCGACCTTCCGGTCACGAGGCTGGCTCTCTATCCTCCAGCCCACGACCGCCCCAAAAGATACACTATGTACATTTTCAGACTTTTGGAGACCTCTTTGACGGAAAGGTGTAATGGCACACAACATGCAGACGAACACTTTGTATGTAAGTTGTAACGTGCAGAACGTGGCTTGGTGTTGTCATGAAAGAAGAAGCTTGAGCCCAGAGAAGTCGGCGGCGTTGCTGCATAGAATCAGAATCGGAATCCTTTATTGATCCCAGAGGGAAATTGCAAAAATAGCAGTTTTAGCTGTACAACGCGTGAGATGTTTATTGACAACAGTTTGTTAAAGTATTCCTGAATCCGTGTGGTCATAACCATCACAGAGGCATGCCCGTTTTAACGCAGTGCCATCTGAAGTGTCAAAAGTCACAGTTAGTTGTGGTTTTCAGCCTTGCCTTTTACCCACAGAGATTACTGAAGGATGTTATTTTTAAACTATTGGATTTTTTTGCTGATGCCTTGATGCATCCCTGCTCATAAAGGCCTCTGCCTTTCCTGGATGCTTCTTTTATATCAAGCACAATTTCATTTGTTTAAAATGTTTACAAAACACAATGAAGCTGCGAAGCTGCTAAGATAAAACACGACATATCTTGGCACTGTTCCTGTTCAAATCCAGGTCGAAGTAGATATATAATCCTACTCTGAGCCAAGTTTCTGACTCAGTTTCTGCGGTGTTAATATATACATGACCCAGAAAACTCTCGTGAAATCTGACCTGAAGTCTCTGACTTTTAAATTAGTTTTAATCTCCTGAATCATTAATGCTACTTCTTTCATTTTTAACAAACTTCTTTAAAGTTTACCAACAGTTAAAGTGTCAACATGTGTTTTGGAGGCCACCATTTGACTTTCTTCATCTCATGATATCACAAAAACTCATTTCAGTTCTCACTATTAAGTATTTAGGGCTGTTCCCAGTTCAGTATAATAGAAGTGCAACTAGTATGAACTACATCTTTACATGTACTAAAGCAATTATCACAAAAATAAATGCTCGTATCAAAACTTCTGAACTAAAGACAAATAAAGGGGCAGTCGTGGGCTGGAGGTTAGGGAACTGGCCCTGTGACTGGTCGCCGGTTCGATCCCCAGTACTGACAGTCCATGACGGGGGTGTCCTTGATTAAGACACCTAACCCCCAATTGCTCCCTGGGCGTCGTGGATAGGGCTGCCCACCACTTTGGGCAAGTGTGCTCATTGCCCCCTAGTGTGTGTGTGGTGTTTCACTTCACGGATGGGTTAAATGCGGAGGTGGAATTTCCCCGTTTGTGGGATTTAAAAAAAAAAAAGTATCATTCACTTAAATGGCTTGCCAGAATACTTGAGCTTTGTCCTGTGTACCCAACTCTGCAATGTAGGATGTAGTGAAGTTAAAGTGTGTTAATGATTTACATCCTAATGACTTTTAGATTACACTTAATAGGAGTTTCCATTCCGCAATGACATCTGGTGTCTCTTGTTTCCAAGATTGAGAAATAAAACTAATTTGAACAAAATCCGTGAGCTTCTTACATCTTAAGCATTTATCTGTAAGACTTATGGAGTGTGTATTGAAGTCAATAGATGCACTAATTTGACATGTTTGTAATCAGTTCTTTCAATGTTTTTAAGGGCAAGCAGAAGAGTTCTCATCACGAAATCGGCTTTTTTGCCACCGAAATATTCCAAATCTATATTATGGGCCCATTCTGCTAAAGAAGAACTTGTGCGATCACAAGATCAAGAGGAAAACATTTCACAATACTGACTCCTACAGTCACCACTTACGTGACATTTACATTATTTGCCAGTACTTTAACCCGTACTCCACTAAAATGCATTGTTAATACAGTAGGAAAAAACCCTTTTCCAAAAAGAGAACTTGAGAAGTGCAAAAGCTGATTACAGGATTTCAGCATCTATCAGCATAAGACCTGAAGTCAGGCTCCGTTCTTCTCTTTTTCGGAAATATTCCACTTGAGTCATTCTTGTAGGGAAGCTGAAAGTATTGTAATTCTGGAATATACCCCTAGATGTGTATTCATAAGGAAACAGAACGTGTGACTGCAATTCTGGAATAGGACGCTAGAAGTGTGCTTGTAAGGGGATTGAAAAGGTAGCTGCAACTTCGGAATATGCCACTAGAGGCATACTTGTGAAAGAGCGGCTACAATTCTGAAACATGCCGCTAGAGCATGCGTCAAACTTCAGTCCTCATGGGGCAAAACACTGCAGACTGCAACACACTGCCTCATTAAGCACACCTGATTGAGCTCATCAGCTAATCAGCAAGGCCATCATGAACTGATTTCAGATGAAGATGAACACTAATCTCCATAGCACATTGGCCCGGAAGGTCTCCAGTTTGACATGCCTGTGCTAGAGGCACACGTGAAGGAGCCAAAAGTGCAGCTACAATTCCGGAATATGTTTAGAGGCACACCTCATAAAGGAGCCGAAAGCATGGCTGCAATTCCGGAATATGTTTAGAGGCACACCTCATAAAGGAGCCGAAAGCATGGCTGCAATTCCGGAATATGCCACAAGAGGCATACTTGTAAAAGAGCCAAAAGTGCAGCTACTGTTCTGGGAATATGTCTAAAGGCATACTCATAAAGGAGTTGGAAGTGCAGCTGCAATTCTGGATTGTGCCACTAGAGACATACTCGTAAAAGAGCCGAAAGTGCATCTACAATTCCAAAATTGGGTCTAGGACCATTTGGAAGTGCAACTGCAATTCTGGATTGTGCCACTAGAGACATACTCGTAAAAGAGCCGAAAGTGCATCTACAATTCCAAAAATGGGTCTAGGACCATTTGGAAGTGCAACTGCAATTCCGGAATATGCCACTGTTCATACCTGTAAATGAGCTGGAAGTGTGGCCGCAACTCGAAAGTAAAGGTGTACTCATTAGTTGAAAGTGCGCGTCTCAAGCGGTGGCACTGCGTTTGGATACTACTGGGCGTGCCTGAGTCCGTCACTAGGTAGGTGGTCCCTGAAGAGCTTCACATGTAAAAGAAAAAGGATCAAACTTCAAGAACAACACAACACCTCTCTACTCCAATTCCACAAACTTTAATTACACAAAACTGTTATGAAATGTGTGTGAACATGTATGTCTGTGTCTTCCCTGCGCTGGACTTGCGACCTGTCCAGGGTGGTTCCTGCTTTCCACACAACGATCGCTGGGAGAGGCTCCAGCACTTCCCGAGACCCAGGAGGATAAGCAGCTGAGAAAATGTGCATTATGAAATGGCAGAATGTATAGTAGTACAGTGACGAATCACATGACCGATCAAAACAGGAACTTGTTGTATGGTTTCATCTCAGACAGTTTTCACACAGTCTCTGCCGGATATTCGCAGTCCTTTCAGGAAAGGGAGTCAAATCAAACAACACAAATGCGTTTGGCAGTAGATTCAGGAAGTTCCTCTTTTGTTCTTTTTGCCTTTATACAGTATATTGGCACATAAGGGTAACAGCTTATTACTTGGCTTGTACGCTATGAGCATGAGGATAAAGTGGGTATTAGATATGAGGGACATCAAGGCAACATGGAATATACCACCAGGAAAAAAAAAACCTAAGGCACCCCAATACCAGCGATACATCTAAGCCACTCTAAGCAGCAATATAGCCTGAACATGCTCTATGTAGTCTGTGTCCTTTGTTAACCCTCTTGCTCTGTTAGAACTGTGCTTCGCATATTGATACTGCACTGATAAACGCTTGATGCACAAAACAACTCATATTGAAACGCAAAGCATCGCAGCTTTTCTGATGGTCAGCGCAGTCCTTTGGCAGTTCAATAGTCCACAAATCGCAAGACTCAACAACAGGAGGTATGCGAGAGGGTCCAAGCATTGTGCAGTGCTTCTAAAGCTTTGTGCTATTCAAGACAACAAATACTAGGGATGCACCGATACAGGAATTTTAGGCAGATGCCGATATCCGATATTTTTCGTGTGCATAACTGCTGATGCTGATACACAGACATTTATAAAACGTAGGAATTGGGACTAAATTCCCCTGGATTAGCATTAAAGAAATGTGATATTCATTTCTACAGGGTTACAAATGCAGAGGAATGAATGAGGTGCAGATATTTTAACGCAGTAGCCCAGCGTCTTCTAGACGTTCTGCTTATCCAGAGTAAAGCAGATACACCATGTCGGTTTGACATAAAACATTTGCCCAATGTTGATCATTTTTAGCAAATATCTGCCAAGATGATATGATTCCATCTTTCTGCATCCCTAATAAATATGGTACAAGAGGGAAAATGATGATTCCCTCTATATGTGGGGCTTATAATCGGTTGCCAGTTTATTAGAAACACCCACTATATAGGTGTGCTTTGCAGATTTATAATTACTGACCTTTAAGAAACCTATCTGGCTAATGGAGGTCCTTTTTTCATTGATGGATGGGGTAAAGCGTGACTTTACAGCTTCCCGTTGGGACAAAACCTTGTATCTCCATTTTTGCTATTTTCCAGTTTTTGACAATATGAAAATACCCGTTGTCCTTTACAGTGTGTGTGAAGTTCATGATGAATGAACCAAAAGAAACGGCCAAAAATGACTTAGTAAAAAAAAAACGTGTGGCTCCATCGACTTACATTAAATGTAATGTTTGGAGACACAAGGTTTTGTTTAGATAGATAGATAGATAGATAGATAGATAGATAGATAGATAGATAGATAGATAGATAGATAGATAGATAGATAGATAGATAAAATATTTTCAATTATTTGGGCAGCATTTACAATGAAACTCTTCAATTGTGACCATATAAAGTACAACTGTATGATAGGTGTTTCTGATAAAATGGCCAGTGAAAGTACATATGCAGCTGTTTCTAATAAACCGGTAACTCTCTGTGCATGCGGAGTACCCAGCTTCACTGAGAAGGATACGAGACCACAAAACGGCAAAAAGAAACAATGCCAACGATGCACTATGACTCTGTACTCTGCCCTATGCATATATAATGTACTGATGAGTAGGGCATGACAGACTGAAAACAGAACATAAAGAACAGCAACAGGCAGGCATACGGAAGACACAGGCCTGGTTATCCAAACTGAGCCTAGTCTGAGAGTAAAATGAGTTTTAAGAACAAATGCAAGGCAGGAAACAAATGTTGGGCAGGAATGCACACCTATTAAGGTGGGAACAAAGTGAGTGTGAAGTTTCTCAAGAAATCCAGAGCTCAAGCTAGAGGTCACTGGTGTGCTCGTCAACACTGTTTTAGAGCCAGTAACCCTGTCGTTAGCCCATGGATGCAGTGCAAGTTAGTTCGGCTGAAATGTCTCCCAAAAAACTCCAAATGAGCATGTACATGGGTCAAATGTGTGGTGAGCACAATACATGCAGGAAAAATAAGACTAAAGGACTTCAGGGTGGGTTTCAGGGCACATTCCCTTGTTTTTTTGTGTATTTTCGGCACAATCCAGCACCAAAAAGTTGCTCTCAGACATGCATTCTCGTTACAAGATCACATCTGGCCACACAAGACCAATGCAAGGGTAGCCTTCATCACCACTGGCCATGCTGAAGCATAAGACAATCTGGATCTCTTAACCAACACTGACTAAGTCCTTCACTAAATACTTCCTTGCCACGTGAGAACTAACTTCAACATTTCTTCATTGTTCATAAATAAATAAAATAAAGCAATCAATGCTGGTTATTGCATATTAGACACACAAAGACATCGTATATGTTAAAATGAAAGGAAAGGCCTTAGATATTCAAAGGAAACCACCGAAGTGGCTTGTGGAATTTACAGTAATATTCTGTAACATTCTACAACAGAACTGCATTCACTCAATCCTTCGCATCACGAGAAAAAAAGGCTAATACCATCTTTGTCAGCTTCGTCTAAAACATGAAATTTCAGTCAACAATTTCAATACAGTCGATTTCGTCCCTTTGATTCTGATTACATTGCTCTTTTTGATCCTAAAAAGCTAGCGCGAAAGATTTCTAAGCCAAAAAGCAAAAATCACTGATGATCTTTGTGACATACAATATTTTACATACTGTACATACTGAGGATGTAGTGCTGCTGAAATATGTTAATGATTTAAAAAGCAATCAAGGCTGAAAATGAGTAGATGTGATTAGCTAATATATATTTAATGCAACGTTTACTACGCCTACACAGAGGAAATTAAAATCATCCACCAAAACGGCAATTTGACCATATTCAAAACCCTATTGAGTCCCTCATAAGGGCTGTTAATGTAGGCCTACTGAGTGCATAACAAATAGTGTGCCATCTCCTTACATGTCTAGCACGATGATCTGATCTACTCTGGAATAAACAAACGAAAACAGACCCTCCCTCCACTGCAGGGAAACTCTCTCCAAACTACACTTGGTAAACCGAAGCACGGGAAATATGGGGATGGGAGGACCAAACGTCCAGCTGCTGGTCACTTCCTGGTTGCGCTGGAGGCGACAGGCTGGACCTTGTAGTGTGTCCAAGGTTCTGCGATTGGCTGCCATCATCATCCCCTTCTCGCCCTTTCAACTCGTCTTCTGAGACTCGATGTGTAGGACGGGCCAAACGCCACATAGAAACTGCAACCGATAAAAACATCATTAGTCCAACCCTGTGAACAAACATGTTATGGCTCAAGATAAGAGCATGAATGGACTTGTATGGAATGAATGAATGAAGCAGTACCTTTACTTTAGGTCTATACTTGAGGTAGGTTGAGCGAATCTGGAGGCTGCAAATGAGAGAAAAGATAAGAATATTTTTAAATAAGAAAGCAATGAGATTTGAAAGCCAAATAGATTCTCTTCTATTTAAATATTCAGTTTAGATTTACAGGAACAACACATGGCATTTCCAGTTTCTCATATTATATTATTGCCCCTGGGGTTTGCTTGTAATGCTTGTGTGGGTTAATGTAGCAAATTAGTCCTAATTTATTTTTACATTAACACTTTCCCGGCCTTCAAAACTGATATACAGCCCGACGGGCCACCATTAAGTTCTCCTTGTTTCTACGCTCACTGTCCATTTTATCAGCTCCACTTACTATATAGGTGCACTTCAGTCTGTAACTGTAGAACTACAAAGTGCACCTATATGGTATGTAAAGCTGATAAAATGGACAGTGAGTGTAGATACAATGAGGTGTACCTAAGGAAGTGGCCAGTCAGCATCTATGTAAATTATCTCTGTTCTGATTGTATCATAATCAGCCGTAATCAGCAAGATGCTGTAAGAATGAATTGATTTATTAAAGAAACTGTGGATGTGTCTAGAATCATGAGCAGAGCTGTAGATGATTCTAAAATGACTGGTTATATAATTTATTAATAATGCCTGGTATTTCAAAAGATCACAAATCACATCTATATCCCATAAAACAACAATTATAAATGTAGTATATTTCTCTGAATTACTTCTTGTTGATGGAAACTTACTTGTAATATTAAACATAACGCCTAAAAGTACTTCTATTGTCTATTTTAGAGCACTTAAATCTGCATTATATAATAAAAAATAAACAACTGGGTCTCACTTTATTTGCATAGTCTGCTATAGTCCCCTATAGATTATCTACAGATGTTCAGACTGATATATGATCTGTGGATTCTAAATAGTGGTGGGGTTAGGGTTAGGATTAGGGTGATGGTTAGGTTTAGGTCTTGGATTGAGGTTAAGGTTGGGGTTAGGATTATGGGGCAGGAGCTATGGTCAATGGTAAATATTAATTCAATGTCACTTGAAAGTATCTAAAGAGCATCTAAATGTACTATCCAAATAAAATGTTAGCAAGAAATATTTTGAACAGTAGAAAATTCAGTTTTCCATTAGATGGACACTTGAAATATAGCTGTTTCTAATTTACAGACGATGGACAAACATGGTCTTTTAACCAAGATTTTAAATCAGCAGAAAAAGAGTGATATGCATCACGATCTCTTATGTGTATAGATAATTCATTCATTACTGAAAAAAAGAATTTCATATGATTCCAATCAATTCTTCCTTTGGGCTGAGAGCAGAAGGGAAGTACCTGAGAAGAATGTGCAGGTAAGAGCCGAGGCCTGTTAGAATATGCCACCAGGCGTGCAGCTGGGTAACTGCTCCGATTACAGGCGGCAGCCTCTGCCTCGTGGCTCTAAGAAACCAAAACACATTCCGTTATATTTCTTCCACATTATTTTTTTTAGTGCTTGCAAAGCTGTGAAAGATTTTGGAATGAGTTCACGATCTCACTCTCACCTTAAAGAGTCACAGAACATATTATCAATGTTCCATAAAATGAATCCTAACAGGAAGATGCTTAACGACGTGTAACAGAGTGCTCTCAGCCATGGATACACCCTACAACAAGGAGGTCAGGTTACAATCAATTACATGACCAAGAAAATGCAGAACAGGCCATACAGTACCGTGCAAGTCGCTTATTTCATTTCCAGTCAAAACAGTTAATAAACACGAGTTATCCATTTTTCATGAACATATGGAAGATGTAATTCACTTGCATAAGGGAGGAGAAAGTCAAAAGAAAATAAGTGAAAAAACAAAATGATTAGATAAAACACGACTCCTAACAACTACCTGGAAGACCACCAGAACTGTCCCCATCAGATAAACAGCACTTAAAGCTTTCATCTTTGAAAGAGAGCAGAAAATCAATCCGTGTTTCCACTGTGAGAAGACAACTCAGCGCTATGGGTCTGAAAATACGTGTAGCTGTCGAGAAGCTCTCTTACTGACGAAAGGAGACAGACGCATCAAACAAGGAAGCTGCTGCTGTTCTCAGAACAGTGGACTGGCCACCCCAGAGCCCAGAGCCCAACATCACTGCATGTATTTCATCACTTCAGAAAATGCTAAACCAACTTCTAGGACTGAACTTTGGAGATGTAGCATGTAAAATATCCCTGCAGATTTATCTGAAAAGCCTGAAAGCAAGCCTCATTAAAAAAGAATGGAAGCAGAGAAAAAACACTTTATATTCAGTTGTTGAGGCTTCGGCGTTCTCATATAAACTTCTATATCTTGGATTTGATGGCCGTTTTGACATGAAATTAAATAAAAGAAGGGTGGATTTTGTCCCTTGGTTTTGTCCTTATATATTTACATATTTTCTGACCTAAATAATATTTTATACCTATTTGATCTAAGGGCATTGAATGGCATGTTCTATTACTTACTGCCCTATTTTTTTTTTTTGTTGCAATCTTCTAGTTTTCCATTAAAAATCAAATACAAATTGATCATAAAAGCCCTAAACACACATTCACTTACCATGTGACTATGAAAACGGACCGGATCACTAAGCAACCCACCAGCACGCCATACATGACCTGCAAAGAATACAGAATACAGCATTGCTCCAGCACACATTAAGTAGGAAATGACTCTGTGGGCTGTATATACACTCTGCTTAGTCACTGTTGATGCAGGGCTGACAAAATGGCAATGAGACTGCACTCAGATATCAGCCTCCCACATCAGTGTGAGTGGGGGGGAAGCTTCTGCCCTCAAACAGAACTGGCTCCACAACGTCAACAACTTCTGCTCTGTTAGCTGCTTTCCTCTGTTTGGGCAGAATACCCTGGTCCTTAAGTGTTTCAAAGGCTTGGTCTAAATGGAAAACATATGAAGCACCGTGTACCTTGTGGAACACGGTACACTATAAAGTGTTGTCCTATTGATTCTTAAATCCCCCCATTCAGACATTTAATCTGCTTTATGACAATATGAACGACCTCACTCAGCCCTGCAGTCAAAGGGACAGCGTGTGACCTCGCTTGTCCTTGTGTGTTGCTGTAGGACTAATTATTAAAGCTGAGCATACACTATGACAGATTCACTCCATACCTGATGAAACACTGGCTCCTTCCACAGCAAGTACACCTACATGAGAGATAAGAGAAAAATGTATCATACGCGTAATCTGCACATCTGGGCAGGGCTCATTTAAACAAACAAGAAATACTTGCACGAAGGTCGACAGCAAGGTCGAAGACTGTGGAAATAGCTCATGCAAAACATGCATATATACTTATTTTTTGTGATACATAAATGTGGCATAAAACGACAATAATATTATCTATAAAGAATGGAGGCCTTACCACACTAACAATAATACTGAAGAAAAGGAGAAGTGCGATTGGGAAGTAGTTAATGGCATTTTCTTGCTTGAAGCACTCATATCTGCAATACCGGAAACATAGCAGGTCAGATTACGACAGTAGCAGCTCAGAAGAGTACGAGAAAGTGAAATCATAAAAATGTAATCTTGCTTATCAGAAGAACAGCCAAATGTAGGACACCAACAGTGCATTAGGGCTGCACTGTATGAACACAATAGCAGTACAGTAACTATACAGTTCCTGTTTGACACAGTATACCAGTATGAGCAGCGTACATTCATATTTATACACTATATGGACAAAAGTATTGGGACACCCCTCCCAATTATTGAGTATTTCAGGCACACCCACTGCTAACAGGTGGATAAAATTCTGCACATTCTGCAGTTTCCAGAGAAACAGAGGCAGTAGAATGAGTCGTACTGATGAGCTCAGTGACTTTAAACATGCCACCATCATAAGATGCCACCTCTGCCACAAGTGATTTCCTGTCCTGCTAGATCTGCCCCAGACAACCGTAAGTGTTATTATAGTGAAACAACAATAGCTCAGCCACAAAAGGGCAGACAACACAAACACAGAGTACAGCCACCATGTACTGAAGTGCACAGTGCCTGTCTTCTGTCGAATCGCTCACTAAAGAGTTCCAAGTGAGGGGAAATCTTAATGCTTCAGCAGGCCAAGACTTTGGACCAAGAGGGCAAGAGGAAAAGATCCAAGCGATTACATGAGGGCTCATTATTGCGGCACAGACTGATGTCTCTGACTTTTGGACCTCATTGGTTATAATCAGGTTGTACAGCCCTAAACTAATTCAAATTAATCAAGAAAGAAATTCACTTACAAACAGTAAACGAAGACACAGCAACTGTAGATCATCGGCAACTCATCTAGCAACTGCAAAAAGACAATAGGACGGGGAACATGCTGAAGGCTTGAAGATCTGATTAATAATTCAGTGAATTATTGTTAAAGCTTTTGGCATACATGGCTGGAAAACAAACAGCAAATAAGAAAATCAAAGATAAAAAGTGCTTTTATGTACTGGAAAAAAGATCCATCTGAGATTTCCTTCTCCAGTGCATAAAGAAGATTCATAGACGTTTTCAGTATGGGTGCAGAAGTGAAGGAAAGATTGGCTCACCTGCATTTCGTACTGCAGTGTCATGTGGAAGCACCAAGAACCAATGCCAACAGCTATATCAATAACAGTAACAGCATAAAAGTACAGCACAGGTGCAACACTGATCTTACGCCATTCTCTGATTATACATGCATATCGAGGCAGGGCTACTCACACAGTGTAAATAACTATCTCTGGTGGACAACTAATCAAGCAGCATGTGGTGGGAATTCATGCATGTTTTAGTGCGTTGCTCATGCTTACCTGCAAGTCCTAAAAATGACCACATATAACGGACTTCAAGTCCACTTTTAAACGTCTGCAGGGCTCCATAAATGGGAGGGAGGATCATAATCAGGTTACTGACGGTGTTCCCTACAGATCAAATAACACAACAAAAACAGAAACAGAGCAAGGAATATTTTAGCAACGTTCATATTGTTCTCAAATTGGCAATTCGATCACAACCAACACTGGCCGGCCACTTCATTAAGTACACGTCCCTGTTTCTACGCTCACTGTCCATTTTATCCACTAACCATACAGGAGCACTCTGTAGTTCTACAGTTACAGACTGTAGTCCATCTGTTTCTCTGATACTCTGTTACCCTGTTCTTCAGTGGTCAGGACCCCCACAGGACCGGTAATATTTGGGTGATGGATCATTCTCAAAACTGCAGTAACACTGATGTGGTGGTGGTGTGTTAGGATGTGCTGCGCTGGTCTGAGTGGATCAGACACAGCAGAGCTGCTGGAGATTTTAAAATCCACAGTGTCGCTATAAATAAATCAGTGCAAATCAAATCAAGAATGCTACACTAGATTTCTAAGTCTAAACCCATCCAAATCATTGAATTCAGGTGTTCCAATCACTTCCATGGCCACAGGTGTATACAGCCGAGCCCCTAGGCCTGCAGACTGCTTCTACAGACATTAGTGAAAGAATGGGTCGCTCTCAGGAGCTCAGTGAGTTCCAGCGTGGTACCGTGATCGGACGCCACCTGTGCAACACGTCCAGTCATGAAATTTCCTCATGACTAAATATTCCACAGTCAACTGTCAGTGGGATTATAACAAAGTGGAATTGATTGGGAACGACAGCAACTCGGCCACGAAGCGGTTGGCCACGTTAAATGACAGAGTGGGGTCAGCGGATGCTGAGGGGCATAGTGCGCAGAGGTCACCAACTTTCTGCAGAGTCAATCACTACAGACCTCCAAACTTCATGTGGCCTTCAGATCAGCTCAAGAACAGCGTACAGAGCTTCATGGAATGGGTTTCCATGGCCGAGCAGCTGCATCCAAGCCTTACATCACCAAGAACAACGCAAAGCATCGAATGCAGTGGTGTAAAGCGCCGCCACTGGACTCTACAGCAGTGGAGACGTGTACTCTGGAGTGACCAATCACGCTTCTCCATCTGGCAATCTGATGGATGAGTCTCCAAGAGATTTTGGACAATTTCACTCTCCCAACTTGGGGATGGCCCCTTCCTGGAACATGACTGCGCACCAGTGCACAAAGCAGGTCCATAAACACATGGACGAGTTTGGTGTGGAAGAACTTGACTGGCCTGCACAGAGTCCTGACCTCAACTCGACAGAAAACCTTTGGGATGAATTAGAGCGGAGACTGTGAGCCAGGCCTTCTCGTCCAACATCAGTGCCTGACCTCACAAATGTGCTTCTGGAAGAACGGTCAAAAATAAACTCCACACTCCTAACCCTTGTGGAAAGCCTTTCCAGAAGAGTTGAAGCTGTTATAGCTGCAAAGGGTGGGCCGAAATCATATTAAACCCTATTTATTAAGAACAGGATGTCACTCAAGTTCATAAGCTTGTGAAGTCAGATGACCGAATACTTTTGGAAACAATGTACATTCAACTCATCCTCTCTCTAATTATTAGAGAGATACACTTGTACTTATGTAACTATGTCCACATTAACATACTACTTTACTTAAGAGGATAAACGTGCACCATGAAATATGTACATTACAATTTAAAGATTGAAACCTTTTCTTTTTTGGCCTTTTGCTGTAGTATGTAAACACTGCCAGAGCTTCAAAACATACCCTTCGCTCTCCAGTCCATATATGGGAATTCATGTGTGTCACAAAACTAAACACATTTTCACACAACCAATTATTCAGCCTACAGCGGTTTGGCGCCTCCCATTCACACTGAAGTTACTAGGAGTATTTCAGCTCAGACTGCTTTTTGAACAGAGCCCAATACAGCGGTCAGTCAGAATGGAGGTCATTTACATATCAGCACAGTAGTTGGAAAATCCCCACGTATAAATGCATTACAACTTTTTGCAAGCGGAAAGTATCTGAAAATCAACAAGAAAGTCTTTTTATCTAAACCGCTGCACAAAGAGTTGATTAAACTAAGCGACACAGAAGAAACAGAAAAGCAGCCTCATTATTTACTATACTTCTTATTCTCCAGGGTGTATTTTGGTTTGCCCATCTGAATTTACATGACCAAATCGTAAGGCCAATTATTCAGTAACTGCAAGAAATAAATGAACATTTTTATTTATTTACATTTACGGCATTTGGCTGACGCTCTTATCCAGAGCGACTTACAATTTGATCATTTTACACAGGTAGGCCAAGGCGGTGTTAGGAGTCTTGCCCAAGGACTCTTATTGGTATAGTGTAGGGTGCTTACCCTGGTGGGGGATTGAACCCCAGTCTACAGTGTAGAAGGCAGAGGTGTTAACCACTACACTAACCAACCACTATTTATTTACTCATTGTAAAGTTTTCCACTCAAATTAACAGAAAATGTGTTTTATGGTCATAAACATCTCCATGCGCTTACAATTTATGGCTGAAAGCTGAAAACCAAAAATCTCCGACGCTCTTTGTGTTATTTCATAAAAGTCATGTTTCCAGAGCAGATCACTGAAGAGACGCCGTCTGTTTATAGTTTAGAGCCCAGATTTGGGGGGAAACGGCTCGACTTTTTCTCGACTGAGTTCAGCTTCTTTTATTATAAGGGTTTAAAATGACATCACCGTCTATTAGACTGGAGAGAAGAGCTACAGCCTCACACGACACCCAGCTTTTAAATGGAGCTTATGAAATATGAAAGTCTCATGAATATGACAAAGTGCGTTTTGGAACCACTGGTGGTCTCAAGGAGTTTAAAAGGTAAAGTGAAATTTTAAGGAATGGTAGTTGGACGCTGGATTCCTTGTTTAAACGGTCACTTAAGTAGCCTTTTTTGCCTACCGGGTTGCCAAATAACAGTGTTTTACTTTTACTTCCTTGCACTAGATTTACTGGATGAGGTGGTGAGATGCCTTTTAAATGATGTGAGATTGGCTGGTACAGATTGTCTGGGGTTTAGAAAGTCCCATCTACGTTAAGTAATGGGAACAGATTACTTTTCCTTGGAAGTAATAACTAAAGTGACTGCATTACAGCTTGACAGAACTAGTCATTTGTAACTTTGAGTACTTACCCCACCACTGGTCAGTGATGGGTCAGCTTCATATTTTGGAGCATAACCACAGTTTTGTGTAGTACATCTATATGGGGTATGATTGTATATTGGTGCCCCAACCACTCAAGTTAACTTGACTGTAAAAAATATTAAAAAATAAAAATAAATAATAATAACAACAAAGCACACATACTGCCACAGACTTTACAAAAGTAATACTGAACACACAAGTCTGGGGTTTTAGAGGTGTCATGTACTGACACACGTGTTCACCTCACCTTTGACTGGTGTTTGGACATTGTCTCCTCTGCAATTTTTGGTAAATAATGTGCCACCTGGCGGTCTGGCAAAACTAGGCTTGTCTAGTCTTACCACACCAACATTATAACCTCAGGGGAAAACATTAAATAGGAAATGGGCCCTTTAACAGAACTAACATTGTAGTTCTGTCTGTCCACCAAAGCCCAGCTGGCTACTGTTTGTGAAAATAAAACTAGCAGTACCAACACTAACCCGTGCAAGACAATGCAGGGAGTGAATCCAGGGCATCTTTTTTGTCCCAGTGGGTTACGTGGTCACTTTTACTGCACGCTGCACATTCCACCCTCAGCTCCAGCTACTGGTTGAGTCAACACCAAGCACACAGACAGCGCCAGTGGCGTGGTCACATTAAGACGGATGTATGTGGGGTTGTGCCTCTAATGTTGACTGAAGGTTGGGATTGACTGCTGTAAAACGGTGGGAGGATGCCAACATCCAATACTTTTTATGCACAGCAGTCAATGCCGATACATACACATCAAAATGTGACTAGAGGCGCCTAAATTAGAGCTACAAAGAAATATGACCTTTATTGATGCATTGTTACCAAGAAATGTTTGCATCATACAGGAATACAACGTTATTCTCTATGGCTAAATATGTGGTACACTGAATAAAATGTGCACATCTTAGCACAGTAACCTGGCGTCACCTAAACTTGCTCCTTTTTAATACTTTAGACATATTGAAGCTTGATTTTTGCATGAACTGTCAAACATATTGACAAGTGGAGGTAACTGAACGCTTCACTCTTTAAAAAGATGGTTCCACAAGGCTTCTTTAGTAAATATAATGGTTCTATAAAGAGGCATAAACACTTAAAGAACCCTTTGCATGATCAAAGTGTTCTTCAGACCAATGGAGAATGTACTATAAATGTGTGTAGATATATATATATATATATATATATATATATATATATATATATATATATATATATATATGTGTGTGTGTGTGTGTGTGTGTGTGTCTGTTTGAAAGGGGCTATATAAAAGTGGTATATAGCACCACAAAGGGTTCTTCTGTTGTGATGTCAAGCGTGTAACAACAGTGTAACCCTTTTTGGTGCTATTGAGAACCCTTTTCAAATACATTCTATAAAGAACCATATAGAACACATTCTCCATCAATCTGAGGAACCCTTTTCACCATGGGGGAAGGTCGTGGGCTGGAGGTTAGGGAACTGGCCCTGTGACCGGAAGGTTGCCGGTTCGATCCCCAGTGCCGACAGTCCATGACTGAGGTGTCCTCGAGCAAGACACCTAACCCCCCCGCGCCGTGGAGAGGGCTGCCCACCACTTTGGGCAAGTGTGCTCATTGCCCCCTAGTGTGTGTGTGGTGTTTCACTTCACGGATGGGTTAAATGCGGAGGTGGAATTTCCCCGTTTGTGGGATTAAAAAAGCATCACTTAACTTAAAGAACCCTTTACTCATGCAGAGGGTTCTTTGCCTGTCCGTGGTTCTATATAGAACCATTTTCCTGAGTTAAGAACACTTGAAGAACCTGCAGAGGCTTTTTCCTTTAAACAACCCTGGCGTGGCAGTGATATATATAGCATGTCTTTAACGTAAACACCTTTATTTACGGTAAAACGCACTTGTTTTCAGTCCGTTGACCACCGTTACTCGTGCACGCGAAGCGTCGTGACGTCACCGTGCGTGAACGCGCGTCGTAGCAGCGTGTAACGTCCCGTAAGGACAAACAGCTCGAGCTCCCGTTTGAATGACTTCTCACACCAACGAAACGAAACGTTGCGAGCAAACGCAGCGATAAATGACCACCCCTGCGACACTAAGCAGTCCCTGTCTGGTGTTAGTGGCTCTTCTGGGTCATTCGTTCGCTTTGTTATGACTTCCGAGCCTCAAATCAAGCCCGGACGAGGCTGAAGTTGGCTTCTTATTCGCCAGCTTCTATTCAATTGTCCCGTTCCACCTTAAATGGAGCAGCGGTTACATTCAGGCGCCTGAATTGAGATTCTTATTCGCCAGCTTCTTGTTCAAAGTTTCCCGTTCCACCTTAAATGGAGTAGGTGTTACGTTCTGGCGCCTGAGTTTAGTCGGCTTCTCGCTCTTTTTCCCCCGTTCCACCTTCATTGGTGCAGCAGGCACTGGTACGTCTGCGCTGTTTAAGGTGGAACGGGGAAATTGGAATGAGAAGCTGACTTTCAGCTTCGTAACGGTCGGCCGGCCTCTCTCGCCACACAACATGCCCACTGACGGCTCCAAAACCGACACAAACCCACAACTACACGGATGGAGTCGGCTACACTTACAGAACTCGGCGATGTAAAACGAGACGACATAATTCTCTTCGCACCAGTCCAGCGTTGAGGTCGGTCTTCCCCAGTAACCGAGCCTGTCCGCCGCAGGAGCCATGATGGGAAAGAAGGAGGGACCGGGTCCGCTGGAGGGCGGGACTTCGGTCTCCCTAGTAACGGACTCGGGGCTCCACCCAATCAGAGCACAGTAGGCTCAGTACAGGTCAGAGCCATGGCTCTGGTTAACAGTAGCCCTAGGCTAGTAAAAATGCAGGGGTGAGGACTTAAAGGGAAACTCCACTGATTTTTCAGAATTGATGGTTAAACAGCTTAAACAACAGAAAAAAAAAAACAAGTCACATGTTCATTCTAATGATCTCACAGTCGCCCTGACACCTCTAGGGTTGAGTAAGGAACCTGCTTCGTTCCTCACCGAGGCCCCCATTTCTCTGATGGATGGCGATCTCTTTTGACTACTTGCATATCTTTCATCAAAAGACATACCAAGAGGCCAAAGGAATGAAGTGGTGGGCCAAATGCCTCGAGAGCCCGAGGCTGGCAGACAAATTCACAGACGATGAAAGAATTCACAGTATTTAAAACAGAGGGAAAAAAGAAACAGACGCCAGGCAGATGTGCACTGTTTTTATTTCCAGCACAGAATAATACTTTCTTTGGCATATGATACATACACACAAATACAAATGAAACAAAAGTTACCTGATATTTAGTGTCGTGTTTTAGTAACCACATACAGGTGGAAAGACATGTACAAATACTGTCGAACATAGCACCATTCGTCATAAAATAAAAACAGCACATTTCTGCCTGCAGAAGAGCCTTTGCCTGAATTATTAACACGCAAACTATTTACATCTGAAGCACAGACAAATCAAACATTTCACATATTAAAATACCAGCACAGTTTCATAGGTGACTGCAGGTTAAATTAAGGTCAACATTCCTAGATTAAGCAAAATACAATAAAAGGCAAACCTGCTCACAAATCCTTGTTTTACAAAAATTAATGAGGCCTAAAACTAGCTGTTAATATTTCATCCAGGTTATGCAGCATCCTATAGCACAGCGTTGCGTCTGTCGGCCTCTTCAGCCAACTAAATTTGTGATTTTGTGCACTTCTTGCATCTTCTTCCATCAATGTTCTTTCACTACAATGCCCAGAATGCATTACATAAGTATTTGATTCCCAGTGTGATGGCATTGGGAATCCCCCCACAGTGATGGAATCCACTCATGTATCTGGATTCCTTCTGCATTAGCCAGCTATTGGAAAATTAAACAAACCAACTTTTTAAGAGATCATTCCACCTTCAAGATGCACCATCGGAAGAGAGGTTTCCTTAGTAGGGCTGAACGATTTGGGGGAAATATCCAAGTTTTTATGACCAAACATTGTGGTTGTGATTTAAATGCATTTTCTATCAATTTATTTGCAGGCCTGTTTTTTTGGCCAAGAAGACCAGAAGATTTTCCTTTTCTGGCATGAAGCTTGAATGTTGAGTTCATCAAACTGGCTGTGATGTCACATATAAAGAACATGGGTGTTTTGCTGCCTCTCATTGGTGAACACATCTACAGGTAGTACACAGGCTCAGTGCTGTTAGGCTAAAATTTCTCCATTTAGAACTCGTTTAGCCAGCGAAAAATGTTGATAATGTGATCTATAGTAATAAAAAAAAGCTCCTGCAATGTGAAAACTGCAATTTTGATATAAAAACGATGAATCCTCCAGCGCCATTTCCTAGTTTTAAACCAAAACCTCTCACTCTAGAGACTAAGCCTCCCTACAACACATGTAGCAATGGTAAGATTCATCATTTTGACCAGAGTTTACTTTTAATGGGCCATGTTTCCCAAACAGGAATTAAGCTTAGTGCTGGGCTGGAGGTTCTCCGGGGATTAAGGACTAGGCTTAATCCCTGCCTGGGAAACCAACCCTATGTGTTGTAGTACAAGCTTAAAGCATGACAGGATCAATGGTTGGGATCAAATTACTAGGAGTGTAACAACAGAAGCCGCTGTATTGTTGTATTATGGTTAACTTTTGTAATATTCAATGCTCCAAAAACTGTAACTGGAACCATTAACATGCGAATATGTTGGATCAAATGATGAATTTAATTGTGATTTGCTACATCTCTACAAAGACTAACCGTCAAGCAGCAAGCCAGCAACTTAAACAGTGAGCAATTTAAAAAGCCAAAGTTAGAGTTGCACTATGTTACACACAGACCTCTGAAGTTGTCAGTCATTCTGTACTCAGCATCACACCCATATTGGGAACTCTGGTGTAATGAAGATAGTTGATGCTGTTAAAAGCCCCTGTATTACACTTAAACTTGCATGGGCAGAAGTGTGCAGACGTGCATGTGTAGTGGCATAGTTACATTGGAAGCTGCAGAGGAAGACGTTATCCCACGGAGAAGAAAATAGCTACGCGGAACCCGTTTTTACAGCCAAAATGACGGGAAATCTTATTTAGCCGTCAGAATATGAATACATGTTACATATATGCCACAAGCAAGCCAACACTAGCAAACTACCACACTTGACACAGCTTCCTGGTTTGTGTGGGGTATTCTGGTGAGGCTGCCAGTCTAATCAGTTCCATGTATGTATACTGAACAAAACGTATTGGCTTTGGAACAATTCTGTTTAGGATTGGGTGCGATGGCAGTGATTTCCAAAAAGGCTACTTATTTTTTTCCCCCATAGAAAATTGAGCTTAGACTTGGAGTTCCTAATAAGGGCATAATGCCAACTACTGAATAATAACAGGACTTCAGAGGTCCATTTAAAGAGGAGCATGCTCATGAAGCTTAAAACTGAACAGCTACAAAGATAGCTCAACATCTTATCGAGCATTACACTGGATGCCAACAGTGAACCAAAGCCTTAATACTGCAAAGTGACTGTTTAAAAAGAAAGGCACGTGTTACATTCGAGAACGTTGATAATCAATTAATTTCCAGGCTAGATCACTGAACAACGCCAGTCACATCACAGGTCAACGTCTCCATGGTGTTACTCTGTCTGGCATGTCTACGAAATGGTTCCTGTTTGTGGACCTTCCAACAGTTCACTTTATCCCTCAGAACAATCGCCCTGATGCTCGGGAGGAGCTGTAGGATATTTGTGGGTAAAGACACAACTCCAGAGTCTGACAAATTGAGCTCCTGCAGCAGTTTAAGGCCACTGAAAACTTCTGTACTCAATGATTTCAGTTTGCTGTTATGCGACAGGTCAAGCACTTGGAGGTTCTGAAGATCCTGCAAACCTTCAGGTTCGATTGTGTGCAATTCAGGCATCTCAGACAGAGAGAGGTGGACTAGATCCTTCAGTCCAGCAAAACTCTGTTTATCAATGACAGAAATGGGGTTATCATCCAGGTTCAAGGACCTAAGCGAGACATCCTGGAGTTCTGGTACTGAATTCAGCTGATTTCCTGCCAAATCAAGACTCTGAATGTTGGGAAGCTGTAGATGTGGAATCCTTGTAATAGCCCTTAACAAATTATGGGACAGATCCACACTCAGGGGTCTTCCTTGGTTCCTGACGGTGAACGCGTTCAGGTTAACTTCATGAATCTGGTTGTAGCTCAGATCTACCTCAGCAAGAGGCAGGCCAGTGAAACAGCCCTCCATGAGGACCTCAACAGAGTTCCGGCTCAAATCTAGCGTCTGAAGATAGCGCAGCTTGGAAAACATGCTGCCGTTCACAACGGAGATGAGGTTGTTGCTTAGGTCGAGGCTGGAAAGGGTTGTGTACCCAGGGCCGGAGAGCTCGGAGTCTTCGATGGAACGGATGTTGTTAAAAGAAAGGTCCAGGGACAAGGTGTCCAATGGAATCGCAACATGCACCATGCTTGGACCCACGCCACTGCAGTCCACTTTGGTCAGGATGAAACTACTGAATAATCCAAAGCTCTCAACCTCACATTGACATCCAGGGTGGCACATCTTCACTGCAGTTACATGGAGAATGAGCAGCAGGGCAAGGCTTCCTCCCAGATGGCTGCCCATTGTTCTGTCTTGAAAAAAGAGATTGCTTTTAGTGGCACCTAAATAGATGACAGCACAATAGACTATCAGAAAGAGTCTGGACCATTTGGTCATTCTAACACTTCAGCTTTGACACCTACGGCTCCTTAACATGGTGTGAACTAAACTACAAAGGCAGCTCTGGTGTGGATTGGTACTTAGCTCAACACATACAAGACTGTGTCACGGCTCATTTTAGCCTGTGCAAATAACTTTTGGGTTATTAGCATATAGTTGTTACCACAGCATCTTGTTGAGTTTGCAGTTTTGGAGGTCAGTGGTTTGTTTAACACAGTGGTTCTAAACCCGGTCCAGATTTTTTTTTCTCCAACCTAACAAAAATGTGGACTAGCTGGGACCTGTTTGAGACCCACTGATTTAACCACTTAATCTCCATATCTGAAAGTTTTCATTGGTCCATATGTTCTCAGAGCTCACCTTGGAGAAAATCTGAAGACATTTTTCATATCAAACCAAATTTAATTGTGTAATCACTTAATATACCATATTACATGTAGTCATATTAAATGGGGCCAGACCTACAGAACTTCAGCTCTGATTGTCAATAAAGTGCTAAAATGACATCAAATGAGTGCGGTAGGGTGTTTGTCCTAGGTGTGACTACACAATTTCACCACTTTAGACAATCAGAACAAGTAATGTGAAATTTTCATATCATATCACACTAAATGTAGTTGCTGGACAGGAATGGGCTTATTCACGTAGAGAATTTGACATTAGTATGCTACAAAAACAATGAAAATGGAGCCTCAAAATAAACACAGAAAAACCCGTTTCTATCCTTACTTACAGGCTCTGTTGGTACCCTACAAAAACTGAAATGGAGCCTGAAAATGAGCTCAGAAAATGTCGTGTTAACCTTAAAAACAAAGCTTGAGAACAAGCAGAGAAAATGCAGAGCATAAAAGAAGAACTCCACCAATTTCTGCATGATTAAAGCTTGAGGATGTGACCAGAGTCAATTCAGAGTGGTTTGATACGAAATCCGTTCTACCTGTCAGGACTGTGGTGGTGATGGGAACCAGACGTCTGAAGAGCTGAATGCCTTAAAAAAAAAAAAAAAAAAAAAAATCACAGGAAGCTATTACATAAACTAGTATGAATACGCCGCCTGCCTGATGACCGAGTCTTCTATGATATTTCAGAGATACAAGTTTTAGTTTAAAACTTACTTTTAAAACCCACTCATGGTGGAGATGCCTACAGGGCTAAACTGACCCCAAAGAAAACATTATTCTCTCCAGATTATTACCATTATTTACTATCATCAGCATAACATATACAATCTCAGAAGACAGATGTAGGTTCACTGGTCATTTTGGATAGTAAATAAAACGTCAACGTCCTGACCCTTCGTCCACAGCACTACAACAGAAAGAGTCAGCGGTTTCTCAACAACTGTGGTCACCAACCCTCATCCTTATTGATTTCAGAAATTCCTGATTAGCTGATGCGTGTTAGACTTGGGCAAAAGGTGAACCTGGCAGGAAGGCAGATCTCCAGGAGGAGGGATGGTGACCGCGGCTCTACAACACACCAAACAAAGCACTCTGAATGACTGGGTTTACACCTCCAGGGCTGAATTACTCAGAAATTCTGAAACACCCGTGGAATTTCTGCTTACAGAGAGCTGTGAGCTCTGAGCTGCTTCTGTTCTGTGCAGCAGACTCATTCTAACAACAAAGATTATAACAGCTGAGAGTACATACAGTATTGTGTGAAAGTCTTAGGCACCCAAGACACATTTTCAAAATCTATTTATTTGTGTAGTTTGTGTTTATTTGCTGAGAAAAGTGTTAATATTTGAATAAACAAAATTTATAGAATATTAATTATATATATAGTGATTTTAGTGTGTTTGTTTACCCATTTCCAAGCCTCTCCTCGAGGAAGCCCAGTATTATATGTAGTTAAAAAGTAGCTCCTGGTTTGACCAATCAGTGCTCAGTAAATTGAGCTCATGATGTAATTGACGATATTAACGAGTCTCTGTGGCGGCTGTGAAGGTGTCCAGGAAAAATATGGACCCAAGAAATTCTTGTTCCTTTCTATTGTTTTTCTGTTTATTTGAATTATGAATACGACTTTATTCTAATGTATATTGTGATAAACTCACTGCTGAGGTAAAGTGTTTAAAAATTTGCTTAGACGCCTAAAACTTTCACACAGTACTGTATCTATGTGAATCTGAATAATACAGTTCATTTATCTCGCCCTGCACAAAATATTGTAAGGCCTGCCTTGCTGAACGTTTTAGCACTCAGCATGGATGCCAGAGGACAGAAAATCAATAAAAGCATGTCAGCATATACCAACCATTTATTTTTACTCAACAATAATTAACAGAATAAACCACCATCAAAATTATTGCACTTTTATTCCATAAAACACTAAGGATTTCTGGGCCGACAACTATTTTCAAAGTCTATAAAAGCAAAAATAAAAAGAAAACAGCAAAGTACATTTTCAATTTAAACAAATGGGCAAATTTATAAAGGTATTGTGATTTTGTTGGCACTGACATGTAAAACAATGACATATGTGAGCAGCCCAGAGTCACCAACACATGGCAAGCGTGACCACCTCATACAAATGCTTTCTAACTGTAACTGTACCTGACCAAAATACCAATAACGCAGAATAACCTTGGTGTCGAGGTGGGACATATGGAAAAATGTAATATCATGATACTTCAGGCTTTTTTCAATATTTGCTTTTTCTGACAACTTACAACAAAGAAAGCCCACATTTTTAAAAAATACTGTGAATCTTGTGGGCAACATTTCACAGCATTGAATCCAGTTAAACCATTTATACTCTCGTTTTAATAAAACAAGAAGTTTGGACGCGTTTTAAGTGCTGGCGACATCCACGACACGCTCAGCAAAGCACAGTGTGAAATATCGCGATGTAATTTAGCACGATAACTATAAACATCGTCTTATTGTCCAGCTCTACCTGGGGGTGTTAATTTAAGGCTAATGCTACTGCTAACGTCGAGTAAACAGACACATTTTCAGCCGTTAGTGACTTCAAT